>NC_141938.1:2442252-2593295 GCF_057802395.1 Ceratotherium simum simum | reverse complement strand
TTTCTTTTTTTTTTTTTTTTTGTGAGGAAGATCAGCCCTGAGCTAACATCCGTGCTAATCCTTCTCTTTTTGCTGAGGAAGACTGGCTCTGAGCTAACATCTATTGCCAATCCTCCTCCTTTTTTTTTTCCCCAAAGCCCCAGTAGATAGTTGTATGTCATAGCTGCACATCCTTCTAGTTGCTGTATGTGGGACGCGGCCTCAGCATGGCCGGAGAAGCGGTGCGTCGGTGCGCGCCCGGGACCCGAACCTGGGCCGCGAGCAGCGGAGCACGCACACTTAACCGCTAAGCTACGGGGCCGGACCCTAGTGTTTCTTTATATAAATCAAGCAATTGGAAATACATATTTTTCTTGCCCACTTGGTCCTTGTAATGAGCATTCAGACTCCACGTTTCTGCATGACTGCTCACAGCTTAGGCCTCACCCCACCCTCTTCCCCTTGTGCCCCCACCTGGACAAGCTGATGAGAAAGCCTGGGTGTTCTCTCCTCTAGAGCAGGCAGGAGATTCCACCACACAAGCCCCTGCCTGTGTGCAGAACTCTTACCCCGGCCCCACCCCCAAGCCCAGTGCACACCCAGGCCAGGCTCCATTCCTTGCTTTCTGAGCCCTTCCAGAGCTGCTTGAGAGGCTGACCTGCCCTCCCCCTCAGACCTCTATTATGTGAGTCCTAAGCCTTTTCCTACTCTGTGTGTGTGCACGCGCGCCAAACAGGCATCAGTCTGAACGAGGGACCTACCCCTCTGCAGTGACCATAACAGTTGGTGCCCTGAGCAGCGTGTCCAGACATGACCCCCACCCGTGGGTCTGTCTTCTCCTGCTCTGACTTGCTCACCTGCTCTGCTGCCTGGTGGCGGCCTGCACTCCGGGCTGCTGCTTGCTGGGGAGCCTGTGCTGTGAGCTGTGCTGCCCCGTGTTGCAGTGTTGACCCACCAAGCCTCAGTTCTAGGCTCAGCTGACCAGAGTTGGCAGCTTTGAAAATTCCTAGGCATTTGGGAGCAGGACTAGGGGATTGGGGCCCTTCTTAAATTAATCCTGGGTCAATATCTTTGTCAAGATTTATCTGTGTGTTAGAGTGAAGCTGTGACAGAGGCTGGATTGGCTCTGTTACCCGCGCATTGGGTCCTGGTTGTTCCCCAGGATGGAAATCAAGAGAGACAACAAACGGGAGTGGGAAAGTGAAAGTTTATTAGCTTGTGCACAGGGGAGCCACTGCAGAAAGTAGAGGGGCAGGTGACGGCTTGTTAGGGAGCGGGATTGTGGGGCTTTTATTAGGCAAAGGCTGGGGGGAGTCCTTGTCATGGCATGCATAGGTGGGGTTGTGCTTGCGCCTTTGCTGTCATGTAGCATGCTACTACATGCGATGCCTGCGTCATTAGCATGCTAGCTCTCCACCCCTGGGTGTGGTTTTTACTGTGGTAATGGGGCTAGGGTCACCTTCAGACAACTCCTGGGTGCTAGGGCGCATGTGTAAGCCTGGGAAAGCCCCAAGGCTGTGGAGTGTGGATCTCCGTGGTCTCTATCTGATTCTCCTAGCTTGTGGATTGGTTAGGGGCCTTATCTTGTTAGGCCAGGGGCCTTGCAGATGGCCGTGTCTTGTTAGGCTGGTTCCTGTCTCAGCCCCAATGTATAGGGCACAAGTGGGAGAGGGAGACTGTACCCCGTGCAAGAGGTGGGTCCATTGGATGGCGGCTTCTGAAAGAGCAGTCATTTAAAAAGAGAGAAAGAAATGGGGAGGGGGAGCAGGCAGTAGGTGGCGGGCTGAGTCTACTCTCCTAACACCAGAGGGCTCACCTGGACCCTTAAGTACCTCTGCTGCTGCTGCCCCTGCCTCTACTGTGACAAAGATCCTGACCTTCAGGTTATAGGGGACAACACCCATAGCTCCCCTGTAGCCTAGCAATAGAATTAGTTCAAATCCAACTTAAGCCCAGAGTCCTTAAACTTTATAAAGCAATGAATTGTCTTGGGGGAGGCCCCTAACTCTGATGGCAGTGATTTGAGGCTTTCTGGAGGAAAAAATTTATAAATACTAGGGTAGAGAGGACACCCTTTCCCCCGAAGTATATCCAGTGACCAAAAAACAAAACAGGGAAGGACAGAGGAAGGGAACAAAAGAAAAAATTACTGAAACAGAGGTCCACAATTTGACCCGATTGGAAATCCAAAATATACTAAGAGAATTTACACAACAAAAAAGATGAAAAATAAATAAGTAAAATTAAAAAAAAAAAGATATGTAAGGGTACTGCTTGGCTTTAGGCTGAATTAATATTGCCATCTGCTGTAATGCACTAATTCATAAACCTTCATGCAAATAATCAATACTGGGGTTCACATTGCAGTTATACCTGGGGATCCCACTAAATTGAAGCACAGGACTCCTGATAATCTTAAGGGAGTTACTGAATATAATATAAAGGACAAACAGGTATGTTTCACCTTACCCATGAGAGAACTATGGTCTTACCTAAATTCCCAGTGGTCATAGCACCCATTGTCTTAAAATATCCCACACTGAGCAGGGAAGGTCCAAACCAGTGAGTTATAAATTAAATTTTAATTTATTCTTTGGCACTTTCAAATTATATTGACAAAATGGGGCCGCACAGACCTTACTCCCCAGTTAAATTACTTAATGTAGCCCAATGTAAGTTAAACAAGGCCTTGAAGCATTGAAAACCATTGTACGACACTTATTTAATGAAGAAGTGGTTCTCCTCTGTGCTTCTTTTAACAGCCAAATTTGTCCTGTTCTCAAGTCTGGAAAGAACAAATGACACCTCACAGTGGATTACTGCAACCTAGAGGCTGTGGTCACAGCAAATACAGCCCTATACCCTGTCCCCAACATTACGGAAGTTACTGACTCCACCCAGTCAGCACCTGGTAAACATTCTGCTCTCACAGATTTGGCTCAGTCTGTTCTGTTCAGTGCTGTGTCCACAGCATCTCGGCTGCACTTGGCCTTCCCCTCTGAAGGGACAGGATACACCTTTACAGGGTTACCCTCAGGGAACCTCAACACCGTTGCCTGTGCGCACAGCCTCTGCAGGCCGGATCTGAACTGCACCCACCTTGCTCCAGGAGCACAGGTCTGACGTTACACTAATGACACCGTCTTCTGAGGAAGTTGAGGACCTAAAAATATTACAAAAAGAGCTCATAAAAAGGGGACAGGCCATTGCCACATGTATGATGTGACACCGTGGCACTTTGCTTAAATTCCTAAAATTATTTGGTAACCTGGGGCCTGCTCCTTCCTTGTCATAGTGAAGAAATAACTGTTGTCCCTTTCAGCACCCACAGCATTGTCTAGAGCCTCCCCTTAGTGCCATCAGAACTGTTTCACAGGGGCCGGCCCAGCGGCGCAAGCAGTTAAGTGTGCGCGCTCCTCTGCAGCGGCCCAGGGTTCGCCGGTTCGGATCCTGGGCGCACGCTGATGTACTGCTCGTCAGGCCATGCTGTGGCAGCATCCCATATAAAGTGGAGGAAGATGGGCACGGATGTTAGCCCAGGGCCAGTCTTCCTCAGCAAAAAGAGGAGGATTGGCAGATGTTAGCTCAGGGCTGATCTTCCTCACAAAAAAAAAAAAAGTTTCACAATAGAGGCTTCCGTGACCTCCTCTGATGCCTCCTGAAGTTACCCGCAATGGCCTTAAGTTGTCCATAGGCTTCTGATGCAGTTAAACTGCCCTAGGCCCCAAACTATATGCTGTTAGAGCTGTAATCATCACTCCTTACAGAGGTATCCTAAAAATAGATAGCTCTGAGCATGTGACCCCTTATCAAGCCCGTTATGCCTTGGGACCTGTAAACAGCACGCCAAGAGCTCAGCTCAGCTACTGAGACCCCTTTGAGACATATAGCTAAACCTGGGCCCTCTGGGATATCCTGCCTGTAGGAGGGACTGGCTCTCCCTGTCCTCAGTCCCCTGACAGCTGCCATTGTGCTGAAGGAGGTCACCCCTTTCCCAGACCCCCAGTCTCCCTGGGGAGCTCCTTAGGATTCCCTGAGTGAAAAGTAATGGGAATTCATAGACTTGAGGGATGACATCGCCTCCTTCATACATGATGGAGCTCAGGCAGAGTTGCTGCTTTTATCCGTTAATCAGGGCATCCTGATAAAGGATGGTACCCAAAGGTCCACACAACTGACCAAACGTCAGGCAGTCATCTTAGCACTGACCAGCAATTGATTCATCAGCTTGTGTTTATAGACTCTTGGACGATTCTCTAAAGGGTTGCCCCTTGTGGTAAAAGAATTCTGGGAATCTCTTGCCTCCCAGTTACCCACAATGTAAATCAAGGTAACACTTGTCTCTACACATACTAGGTCTGCAGTACAAGGCCTCACCAGCACCCCTTACCCACATTGGAGTTCCAGAGACTACTGATAGTAATGAAGACACTCATTTCACTTCTCAGAATATACAGCGCTGGGCTCTTACCAAGGCATTCAGTGGAAGTTTCTCCTCTCTTCCAAGACTCAGGGTACAGGCCTTACAGAGCACCATTATGGCTTACTGAAATAAGTTCAAATTAATTGAGTGAAAAATGGTCTGTTTCTGTCATCAGTCAGTCGTCAGGGGTGACTATTAATACATCGGTCTTCATCTCTTTTTTTCCTAATAGACTTTACTTATCTTTACAGCAGTTTTAGGTTTACAGAAAACTTGATGGGAAAGTACAGAGATTTCCCACGTAACCCTCTGCCTCCACACAGTTTGCCCTATGTTTTATATCTTGTATTACTGTGGTACATTTGATGAGCTGATTTGATGCATGGAAGTTCATAGTTTAGTGTTGACTCTGTGTTATACAATCTCTGGACTATGGCTAATGTAAAATGACATGTCTCCATCATTTCTGGATCATGTAGAATACCTTGACTGCTCTAAAAATCCCCTGTGCTCCACCTGTTCATTCATTCCTCCCTCCCATCCCCAAATCCCTGGCAACCGAAGATCTTTCAGTGTCTCATAGTTTTTTCCTTTCCAGAACTTTGCTTTCCCGAACTATGCTTGGAATCATACTGTGTGTAGCGTTCTCATATTGGCTTCTTTCACTTAGCAAGATGATTTTAAGGTTTCTCCATGTCTTTTTGGCTTCATAACCTCATTTCCTTTTATCACTGAATAGTATTTCATTGTATGGATGTTCTGGTGATTATTTTTCCATTCGCCATTTTCAGCTCATTTGGGGAAGTATGAAGGAGTGTGATTGCTGGATTGTACGGTAAGAATCGGTTTAGTTTTTAAGAAACTGCCTGTCTTCCAAAGTAGGCGTTTCCATTTCCACCAGCAGTGAATGGGGTTCCTCTTGATCCACATCTTTGCCGTTGTTTTAGCCATTAGTCAGTGTCTGATAATATCTCATTCTTCTTTTATTTGCAGTTCCTAATGGCATGTGATGTTGAGCATCTTTCCTCTCTTATTTACCATCCATATCTTTGGTGAGGCATGTGTTCAGATCTTCTGTCTGTTTTTAATTATGTTGCTTATCTTCTTATTGTTGAGTTTTAAGAGTTCTTTGGACATTATGGATACTAGTCCTTTATCAGATAAGTTTTTGCAAAGATTTTCTCCCAGTCTGTGGCTGTGTTTCAATCTTTTAACAGTTTTTCACAAAGCAGGTTTTCATTTTAATGAAGTCAAGCCTTATTTTTTTCTTTCATTGATCTTGCTTTTGGTGTTGTATCTAAAAATTCATCACCAAACCCCAAGGTGATCTAGATTTCCTCCTATGTTATTGTCTAGGAGTTCTGTAGTTTTGTATTTTGCATAAGATCTGTGATCCATTTTGAGTTAATTTCTGTGAAACATATAAGATGTGTCTTGTTTTTTTTTTTTTGCATGTGAATGTTTAGCTTTCCTGATACTATTTGTTGAAAAGACTATGTTTTCTCCCTTGAATTGCCTTTGATCCTTTGTCAAAGATCAGTTGATTATATTTGTGTGGATCTGTAGGGAAGCATTGACTTTTGTGTATTACCATTTATCTTTCAGCCTTACTCTCCTCTCTTATTAGTTCAAGGAGTTTTCCTTGTTTTTGTTGATTCTTTGAGATTTTCTCCGTAGACAATCATGTCGTATCTGACAGAGTTTTATTTCTTACTTCCTATTCTGTATACCTTTTATTTCCTTTTCTTCTCTTATTGTATTAGCTTCAACTTCCACTACAGTGTTGACTAGGACTGGTGAGGGGACATCACTGCCTTCTTCCTGATCTTAGCAGGAAAGCATCTCCTTTCTCACTGTTCAGTATGATGTTAACTGCAGGTTTCTTGTAGATGGTCTTTCTCAAGAAGAGCAAGTTTCTCAAGAAGAGCATTCCTTGTTTGCTGTCATTAAATGGATTTTGGATTTTGTGAATTACTTTTATATTTTCATTTTCTCCCCTTTTATTCCTGATATTAATAGTTTTTGTCTTTTCTCAGCTCGTGTAGACATTTCTCAATTCATGAATCTTTTCAAAGAACCAGCTTTTGGTTGTGTTGGTTTTTCTCAATTGATTTCCTGTAATTTTGTTGATTTCTTCTCTAATTTTTATTATTTCTCTTTTTGTGCTTACTTTGGGTTTAATTTACTCTTCTTTTTCTAGTTTCATAAGATAGAAGCTTAGATCATTGGTTACAGATCTCTTTTTTCAAGTTGTATGCCTTCAATGCTATAAATTTCTCTCTAGGCACTGTGTTTGCTACATCTCACAGATTTTGGTGAATTGTATTTTCATTTTCACTTAGTACAAAATAATTTTTAATTGCTCTTGAGACTTCTTTGATCCAAGAGTTATTTAATAAGTGTGTTGTTTACTTTCCAAGTATTTGAGGGATTTCCAATAACTTTCTGTTATTGATTTCTTTTTTTTTTTTTTTTAAAGATTTTATTTATTTATTTTTTCCCCCCAAAGCCCAGTAGATAGCTGTATGTCATAGCTGCACATTCTTCTAGTTGCTGTATGTGGGACGCGGCCTCAGCATGACCAGAGAAGCGGTGTGTCGGTGCGCAGCCGGGATCCGAACCCGGGCCGCCAGCAGCAGAGCGCACGCGCTTAACCACTAAGCCACGGGGCCGGCCCTCTGTTATTGATTTCTAAATTAATGCCTTTGTGGTCTGAGAGCACTTTTTTTTTTTTTTTTTTTTTTTTTTTTGGTGAGGAAGATCAGCCCTGACCTAACATCCGTGCCAATCCTCCTCTTTTTGCTGAGGAAGACGGGCCATGAGCTAACCTCCATGCCCATCTTCCTCCACTTTATGTGGGACACGGCCACAGCATGACCTGACAGGTGGTGCGTCGGTGTGCGCCCGGGATGTGAACCCGGGCTGCCAGCAGCGGAGCGTGAGCACTTAACCACTACACCATGGGGCCGGCCCCCCGAGAGCACCTTTTGTATGATTTCTCTTCTTTCAGATTTGTTAAGGTGTGTTTTATGTCCCAGAATGTGTTCTATCTTCATGAATTTTCCATGTGAACTTGAGAAGAATGTGTGTTCTGCTGCTGTTTGATGAAGTATTTCCCGCTTTTCAGTGGAATCTGCTTGTTTGATGGCACTGTTCAAGTCAACTGTGGCTTTTCTGATTTTCTTCCTGCGGGATCTCGTAATTATTAATAGAGAGGTGTTGAAGTCTCCAGCCCTTATAGTGGATTCATTTGTTTCTCCTTGCAGTTCTATCCATTTTTCCCTCTTGTATTTTGCCACTGTGTTGTTATGCACATAAGCGCTAAGGCTTGCCATGTCTCCTCGGAGACTTGACCCCTTTATCATTATGTGATGCCTCTCTTTATCCCTGTGCCTTGCCTGAAATTAATATAGATGTTCCAGCTGTCTTTTAATGCTAATGTGATATATCTTTTTCCATCTCTTAGTCTTAATGTATTTGTCTTTGTTGCTAACGAGGCTTTATTACAAACAACATGTCATTGGGTGTTATTTTTTTTAACCACTATGACGGTATCTGTCTTTTATTGTTGCATTTTTGATGTTTAAAGTGGTTATTGATATAGTTGGATTAATATCTATCATAATTTTATGTTTTCTTTGCTTGCGCTCGGTCTTTATTTCTTTTGTCTTCCACCTTTTTTCTGCCTTCTCTGACTTTAATTGAGCATTTTACCTGATTCCACTTTTTCTCCTCGATTAGCATATCAATTATACTTTATTTTTCATTTTTTTATTGGTTCCCCTTGAATTTGCAGTATGTATTTACAGTTAACGCAAGTCTTTAAGTGACACGAAACCACTTCACTGGTTGTGTAAACTCCTTAGAGTAGTCCCAATTCCTCCCTCCCTACCCCTTCTAATATTACTGTCATTCACTTCACTTATTCAAGTTAAAATTACCAGTCTATCCAAGCTATAATTGCTGAATACGTTGTTGCTATATTATTTTGAACAAAATGTTATCTGTCGAATTAATTTAGAATTTAAGTGATATTATTTTCCCTTCATTTATTCCTTCTCAAATACTCTCCCTTTCTTCGTTTTCCTTCCTTTTGAAGAATTTTCTTTAACATTTCTTGCAAAGCAGGTGTACTGGTGACAAATTCCTATAATATTTGTCTGTCTCAGAAAGTCTTTATTTCTCCCTTACTTTTGAAGGGTAATTTTGCTCAACACAGAATTTTAGTTAGGTGGTTTTTTTCTATCAGTAATTTAAATATTTCATCTCACTATCCTCTTGCTTGCATGGTTTCAGGAAAAAAAGTCTGATTGAATTCTTATCTTTGTATCTTTGTAAACTAAGGTGTGTTTTTCCCTCTAGCTTCTTTCAAGATGAAGTCTTGTAGTATGCTGGGTGATTTTTTTTGTTGGAAGCCAGACACAATGTACTGAGAAGAAGGAACTGAGGTAAATAGGCCTTTAGTGTGAGGTTTTAAGTTTATCTGGCTATGGGTTAGCCTGTGTTTACTCTTTGCTGTACCTGTAAAGTGTCAGAGGCTAAAATATCTTCTGATGTCCGTCCTTTTGTCTCTTCCATCATCTTTGGGGTTGTCTAGAGGCTTCTCGAGTAAGGTCTGAAATGTGCATTTTTTTCTGTGTATTCCACTGTTATTATACAGGAGCCCAATTGATGTAGGGGTAAGTGTGGGTGAGGGGAAGCGTTCTGTAGTCCTAGGATTTGGGCTTGGTCTTCTCATTGAACCTGTGTCCCTGGGCTGTGACCTTCTGCAGTATAAATGTAAGAAAGATATTTGGTCTTTGTCCATGGTTCCTAGCAGAGACCTCCTAAAGCCCTTGGAATTTACTGAGTGGAAGAGTGATAGGGCGTCTTTTGTTCTAATGAGGCATTTTTTGGTGGGCTCCTAGATAGCTTCAGGATGGGGTTAGACATCAGAAACACCAAGCCTTGATTAGAGGCTTAGAGTTTGTAGCCCCAGCTGCTGGTCTTGGGGGAGGGGAGAGGGGCTGGAGGCTGTGTTAATCACTAATGGCCTTGAGTTAATCAGTCATGCCCATGTAATGAAACCACCATCCACCCCTTAAAGATGGGATTTAGAGAGCTTCCAGGTTGGTAAACACATCCAGCTGCTGAGAGGACAGCTTGTGGGGAGAGGATGTGGAAGCTCCTACCCTGTCGCCCCTTGCTCTCATATTTTGCCTTATGTATCTCCTCTGTTTGGCGGTTCCTGAATTGTATCCTTTATCATAAACCCACAATAGTAAGTCAGGTGCTTTCCTGAGTTCTCAAAATCATTCTAGCAAATTACCAGACCTGAAGGGGTGCCGAGGAACTCGGTGAATTTGTAGACAGCTGGGTAGAAATGTCAGTAGCCCAGGCACCCCATTTGTGGCTGGCACCTGAAGGGGGGCAGTCTTGTGGGAGTGAGTGCTTAATCTGTGCAGTCCGATGCTAACTCTGGGTAGTGTTAGTATTGAATCGAACTGTTGGAAACTTATTTGTCTCCAGCTCTCTCTGAGTTGGAACAGTGGTGTTAGAAGAGACACCATGTAGTTGGTGTCAGGAGGGGAAAAAACCTATCACAGTCACAATGCTTCTCTGTCCACTGCCACCTTTGGTGAGCAGGAAGGCTAGAGGAGACTTAAGTGGGGTATTGCTGCCCCGCTCGGGTCCGTTAGGCCCCCGGGAAAATCTCAGTCAGTTGTGCTCTTGTAACATAGATTATTTTCAGGACAGGCATTGTTAAATACAATATTATGGGCATATTTCTAAATGGCTACTTTTTTGTCTCTCTGAGTTTGGAGACAGAGGTGTATCTGTGACCTCAGTTCTCTGATGGATCTAAGAAGAATTGTTGATTTTTCATTTGTTGGGTTTTTTTCTGGTGAGGACAGGAATGCAGCTTCTGAGCTGCTTACATGCCAGACCAGAAATCAGTCTCTCACTCCATTTTTTGATGTTTGTCTGCTGACAACTTTAAACCTTCATCCCTCCTTATTCCCCCTTGTGCCCCACATCTGTACATGGTGCTAAGAAAGCCTGGGTTCTCACTCCTCTGGTGCTGGCAAGAGATTCGGTCCGTGGAAGGCCCTGCCCGTGTGCACAAACTCTCAGCCCAGGCTACCCCCTCACCTTCATAAAGAACCCAAGCCAGGCTCCTATCCTTGCTCTCTCAAGGCATTTCCCACCTGCTTGAGAGGCCTGCCCTGCCCTCCCCTGACACTGTGATTATGGAAGTAATAGACTCTCTCATACCCTCTAGGTGTGTGTGTGGTCATCAGTGTAGACATCTGAACCAGATCTCAGGTGGGGGTCCACCTGCCTCTGTAGGTGATTACAAGCCTTATGGAAAAGATAACAGTGTATATATTGCAGTACACTTTGCTTAATTATTCTATTGATAAATTCTCCACATCTTTTTATACCAGTACATGTCACCCTTCGTTTTTAAAAGGTGAATATGAGGGTGAGATTATGTAATCACTTTCTCAAAATAGACGCTTGTCGGGGCCGGCCCTGTGGCGTAGCAGTTACGTGCGTGCACTCCGCTGCTGGTGGCCCGGGTTCGGATCCTGGGCATGCACCAATGCACCACTTGTCAGGCCATGCTGTGGCGGCGTCCCGTATAAAGTGGAGGAAGATTGGCACAGATGTTAGCCCAGGGCCGGTCTTCCTCAGCAAAAAAAAAAAGGGGGGATTGGCGTGGATGTTAGCTCAGGGCTGATCTTCCTCGCAAAAAAAAAAAGACACTTGTCTTTTTTTTTTTTTTTTTTTTTTTAGTAATTTTATTTATTTATTTTTTTTCCCCCAAAGCCCCAGTAGATAGTTGTATGTCATAGCTGCACATCCTTCTAGTTGCTGTATGTGGGAGGCAGCCTCAGCATGGCCGGAGAAGCAGTGCGTCGGTGCACGCCCGGGATCCAAACCCGGGCCTCCAGCAGCGGAGCGCGCGCACTTAACCGCTAAGCCATGGGGCCGGCCCTGACACTTGTCTTGTTACTAATTTTTGCTGCCAAACTCTGTAAAGTAAAACTCAGATTACCACATCACAGAGCAAACGTAGTAAAATTATGTTCTTCAAACTTAGTTAATTCTTTAAATTTTTGTCATCAAATATATTCAGAAAAGAATGTACAAAATGTTTTGTTGGAAGACTAGTAATAATAACAATATAGACATCTTTGTAATCATCAAGATTCATAAGTGGGCCTTGGGCAGTAATGAGAGTCTCCTGATGTTCCCGTCCCTGACTCGTCTCCATCCTGCCCCCAGATGACCTCTGTCTTGATTCTTTATTCTTCATGCCTTTACTGTCTATTCTTTTCACTAAGCAGTGTTTTAGTTTTGCCTACTTTGATCTTTCAATAAATGAGTGTTAGTGAAATTACTTTCAAAAGGTTTTTTGAGCCAGCCCTGATGGCCTAGTGGTTCAAGTTCCGCACTCTAACCACTTCAGCAGCCCGAGTTCAGTTCCCAGTCGCACAACCAGACCACCCATCTGTCAGTTGCCATGCTGTGGTGGCAGCTCACATAGAAGAAATAGAAGAACCTACAGCTAGGATGTACAACCATGCACAGGGGAGCTTTGGGGAGGGAAAAAAAAGAGGAAGATTGGCAACAGATGTTAGCTGAGGGTGAATCCTTCCCTGTAAAAAAAAAAAAGAAATTTTTTTTGGTTTGGTTTTTTGGTTGGGCTTTTTCAATTTTAATTTTTACTCTTGTTAAAAATACAGCACATTGGGGCTGGCCCTGTGGCATAGCAGTTAAGTGCTTGCATTCCACTTTGACGACCTGGGGTTCGCAGGTTCGGATCCCAAGCACGCACCAATGCACCGCTTGTCAAGCCATGCTGTGGTGGCATCCCATATAAAGTAGAGGAAGATGAGCATGGAAGTTAGCCCAGGGCCAGTCTTCCTCAGAAAAAAAACAGGAGGATTGGCATTGGATGTTAGCTCAGGGCTATTCTTCCTCACACACACAAAAAAGTACAGCACCTGTCATTCTTGCATCAGTCTTTAAGTTCAGATACACAGTAAATTCTCTGGACATTGGAGGAAAATTGTTAAGCTGTAGATCATGATCAAGTTCAAATTTACAGGAAATGGCAATGAAATGTGTCAGTTGACGCTTCCTCCATTCATGCATCATTTATGTATTTGTTGACTATGGTCATCAACATATGGGATTATTAAATTGACTAATTTTTGTTCTAATCAGTGTGAAATGTAATCTGCTTGACATTTTTTTTTTCATCATTTCCTCATTACCAAGCAGGTGGACTTTTTTTTTTTTTTTTTTTTGTGAGGAAGATCAGCCCTGAGCTAATATCCATGCCAATCCTCCTCTTTTTGCTGAGGAAGACTGGCCCTGGGCTAACATCTCTGCCTATCTTCCTCCACTTTACATGGGATGTGGCCACAGCATGGCCTGACAAGCGGTGCATCGGTGCGCGCCCGGGATCTGAACCCACACCGCCATCAGCGGAGCACGCGCACTTAACTGCTATGCCACGGGGCCGGCCCTGGACATTTTTTCATATGTGGTCTTTCATCTTCTATTAAATATGTTTTGAGGGCCGGCCCCGTGGCTTGGTGGTTAAGTGAGCGCGCTCCACTGCTGGCGACCCAGGTTCGGATCCCGGGCTCGCACCGACGCGCTGCTTCTCCGGCCATGCTGAGGCCGCGTCCCACATACAGCAACTAGAAGGATGTGCAGCTATGACACACAACTATCTACTGGGGCTTTGGGGGGAAAAAATAAATAAATAAAATCTTAAAAAAAAAAAAAATAAATAAATAAATAAATAAATATGTTTTGGTTATTTTCCATTTGTTAACTGCATGTTCAGTCAGTCTTACTCTGCACACTAACCCTTTAATATTGCATGTATTGTGGATATTTTTCTTCCACTTTGTCTTTATATATATATAAATATATATATAGTTTTAATATATATGAATTGGTCAGTTTCTTGCTTTAGGGCTTACTCTTTTTCTTACATGAGAAAATTCTCCCTATTTTTGGATCAATGAAGTGTTTACCTGTGACTTCTAAAAGTATCCTACTTTTATCTTTCATATTTAAATCTACAATGAACTGGCTATTGTCCATGGAATAGAAGGGAATACAAGGCATTTTTCCACTTAGATAACAGTTTGTCCGTGCCCCGGGTATTAGTGTCATGACATTTGCCACTGCTCTACAATGCCCCCTCTGCCCTTGACCAACTTTCCATGTTAAATCCCAACCCACAGAAGACACTTTTCCTTTCCCTTCATCTGTTTTTCTCTCTGCTAATACTATGCTGTCTGGAATAATATAGTTTGAAAATTCTTGATTATATCAGGCAAGCCATCACGTTGTGCTTCAGGAGACTTTGACCATTTTTTGACATTTGTTCCTCCTATTAGATTGGGAGAAATAGTTTTTGTTGACTCCTGAAACGTCTCTTTGGGGGATTGATAGAATTTTATAAAGGTATATTTTGGGACAGGGTAGGTAACATCATGGTGACATTGAGTTCTTTCTAAGAACATGTGCCATATTCTCACTTATTTTATTCTCCTTTGATGTTATCCAATAAAAAATTTAAAATTTTTCCCTTAGGATCATCAGATATCATTCGTTAGTTTTGTTTAGTGCCTAATTAGATTTTTTCTGGAGGAAACCAAATGCAAGCTTCCAGATGTTCTCTCCTAGAGTAATAACATAGGATGGGCTCCATCCCCCCAAGCAGCAGGTGGTGAGAACACATGTGAAATATTGTCTTACAGGGAAGCTCGTTAGAGACTCAGTGCCCAGAGTGATTTTGGGCAGCAGCGCACATAGGCACCTTCTGCCAAGTATAACAAAAGTTTAGACTCTCAAAATAACAGTTCAGGATGTATGTACCATTTTCTTTGCATAAACAGCTTAGGCGTACTGAGTCACTCTTTTATCAGTTAGGTTGCTGGGATCCCTCATAAATCCCACTTCCCATATAGCAAAGAAGGACAAACATTTTATGAGCAGGCTTTCCTAAGGATCAGCAGTCTCAGGCCTGCTGATGTTCACTCTCTTCCACACACTAGGTAGTAGGACATTGTTATGAGCAGGCTCTACAGATCCACTGTAGAAAGAGTAATTAGAGCCACCCCAAGCAGCTCATTTAACTCCGTGGACCTGCCAAGAAGTGGGGATTTCCTATTCTGTTCCTTAACCAAATGAGTAAACTCTACCTTTGGAATTACTGTGTCCCCACCTTTTCTCTGCCCCCTGCACATAGACATCATTGGGTTATGATCTTTTTCAGAGTCCGGTGTTTAAGGGAATTATGTGGCTGAGGGATTCCTGTGCCCAGAGGTTGGGCTGTCATGTTTCCATGCACCACAGGGCACAGAAGTGAGAGAAGTGGGAGGACAGCTTCTAGAGTGTCTGGTGGAGAAGCACTGCCTCCTGAAATTGGAGAAGGACAGTTTTGTGTTCTCTTAGCAGAAAGTGCTTAGCAGAAACCTTTATGTGTTTTATATGATGGGCACATTTACCGTCAAACCACTGAGGTCTTCAATGAACTCACTTGCACATTACAACTCTTAGCTGGTTCCTCAAGGTCAGCAAGGCCCAGGGTACACTGTTACAGTTTTGCTGGAAAGAGCTCTTGCAGCGTCTTATCGTCTCAGGATATGTGTGGTGTGTATGCTAAAATTTGGTGAGAAGCAGCTCTGAGGCCACTGACTATAGGGATTTTTGTGGAGGTCTCAGTTGTCATGCCTTTTTTCTCATGCCTGAACTCTTAACTTTTTTTTTTGATGGTGATGTAATTTTTATTTCCTTATAAGTCATCAGTTTTTTCTTTCATTTTTTCTTTCTTGAGATAATGTTATATAAATTTCAAGTGTACATCTTTATATTTCAAGTTCTATATAGACTACATCATGTTCACCACCAAAAGTCTAATTGCCATCCATCACCATACAAATGTGCCCCTTTACCCCTTTCATCCTCCCCCATCCCCCATTCTAACTTGTGAATAACTTCCTGGCCTTATGAAGTGGGACAGAGATAAAAAGGAATAACCGAATCTGTGACATATTTTTACAGACAAGTTAAAATTAATACTTCTCCACAGGAATATTTTCATTCAGCCAGCTGCATCTGACTATTTCTGATGGCCTGGAGTGCTTCAGGACAATGTGGCTGACTGGTCTTAGTTATAAGTTGGATTTCCACGGGCCTCCGGCTTCTCATGTTTGGGAATGGGAATAGAAGAAAAAGCTTCCAGTTCCTTACTGTGTTTTTATTCACTAAAACCTCATGCATCATGGAATGCTGCATGATATGGTGGGTAATAAGGAGATGAAAGAGTTTTTCTCACAAGGAATTGATGGTCTTAAAATGGAAATATTTTTTTCGTTTATATAGCATTTCTTTCATTTCTCCAACTTGCTCCAGACCCTACCATTACAGAGTAAGACTTGAAGTGATCATCATAAAAGTGTAGAGATAACTTCCATGTGTCCATGATGCTATTAAGTTGATGAGTCAGTGATTATGTATAGAGAGAGAGAATTCTGGTGACCAAGTCACAGAATAAATATTTTGAGGTCACAGAATGACATGTGAATTTATTATGAATTGTCTATAGATTCCTAGTACCATCAGTCTCATCTATCTTCCTGTACCCATATGTGGGATGTTTTAGGATTCAGTGGCCTTTGAGGATGTGGCTGTAAACTTCACCCTGGAGGAATGGGCTTTATTGGATCCTTCACAGAAGAAACTCTACAGAGATGTGATGCGCGAAACCTTGAGGAACCTGGCTTCAATAGGTGAGGATGACAACGTTCCTTCACTGAGTCAATTAGAGAACAAGTGTTTCTTACCTGTTAACGTTGTTCTATGATTTGGAATGAGGAAAGGGAATACTTTGGTTAATAAACCCTGCATAGTCAGAGCTCATTATGGACCTATAATGTAATAATTTTTCTATAATTTACTGATTTTTCTGGGTCTGCATTATAGGGAAAAAATGGGAAGACTGTAACATTGAAGATCAGTACAAAAAAAAGGGAAGAAATCTAAGGTGAGTTGCACTCAAAACGGAAAGCAGTGTCACATAAGGGAATCTTCGTATGTTGTGAAAATTTAAAAACAAGCAGACACAAAACAGCCCAGCTTCAAATTTATTCATTTTCAGAAAATTTTGACAAAAAATGTTTTCCATTTTGTTTTGGCAGGGAAAGATTCACCTTGAGCTAACATCTGTTGCCAGTCTTCCTCTTTTTTTTCTCCCTCCCCAAAGCCCCAGTGCATGGTTGTATATCATAGTTGTTAATCCTTCTAGTTCTTCTGTGAGCCACCGCTACAGCATGGCAACTAACAGATGGGTGGTGTGGTTCCGTGACCGGGAAACAAACCCAGGCTGCCGAAGCAGTGAAAGCACCAAACTTTAACCACTAGGCCATCAGGGCTGGCTCAAATGTTTGCTTAATTGTGACTGATGTTCAGTGTTTCCAAAATAGTTTGCTTGGAAACGGTATTCAGAAACTCTATCTATGAATATCCCTGTTTTGATAAAAGCTGTAGTCCAGTCTTCTTATTGCACATTCACTATATTCACTTTCAAACAATTCAGACAGGGCAGAAAACCTAGTTTCCCTATAAATGGTAAAAAGTAATTCTAATATTTACTAGTAAATATAAAATCATTAATAAAGAAATCATCAATAATGTACTCCTAATTTTTTTTACAGAAGTCGTGTGGTAGGGAGACCCTGTGAAAGTAAAGAGGGTCGTCAGTGTGGAGAAAACTTCAGCCATATTCCAAATCTCAATCTGAACAAGAAAACGTCTACCAAAGTAAAACCATGGGAGTGCAGTACATGTGGAAAAGTCTTCATGAGTCATTCATCCCTTAATAGGCACATGAGATGTCACACTGCGCCCAAACCGTACAAGTATCAGGAATATGGAAAGAAGCCTTATAAATGTAAGCATTGTGGGAAAGCCTTCAGTTATCTCCAACCTTATCAAAAACATGAAAGAAATCACAGTGTAGAGAAAACCTATAAATGTAAGGAATGTGGGAAATCCTTTAGATATCGCCAGTCTGTTCGCAAACATGAACGGACTCACACTGGAGAGAAACCCTATCAGTGTAAACAGTGTGGAAAAGCCTTTAGATATCATCAGACCTTTCAAACACATGAGAGGACTCACACAGGAGAGAAACCCTATGAATGTAAACAGTGTGGTAAAGCCCTCAGTTGTCCCAGTTCCTTTCGAAGTCATGAAAGGACTCATACTGGAGAAAAACCTTATGAATGTAAAAAGTGTAGTAAAGCCTTCAGTTGTCCCAGTTCTCTTCGAAAACACGAAAGAACTCACACTGGAGAGAAACCCTATGACTGCAAGGAATGTGGGAAAGCCTTCATTTCTCTTGGAAGCTTTCAGAGACACATGATAACACATACTGGAGTTGGACCTTATAAATGTAAGGAATGTGGGAAAGCATTCAATTGTCCCAGTTCATATCGAATACATGAAAGATCTCACACTGGAGAAAAACCCTATGAATGTAAACAATGTGGTAGAGCCTTCAGTTGTTCCAGTTCCTTTCGAACACATGAAAGAACTCACACTGGAGAGAAACCCTATCAATGTAAGGAATGTGGAAAAGCCTTCCATTGGCTCACTACTTTTCAAGTCCATGTGAGAACTCACACTGGAGAGAAACCCTATATATGTAAGCAATGTGGGAAAGCCCTTAGTTGTCCCACTTCGTTTCGAAGACATGAAAGGACTCACACTGCAGAGAAACCCTATGAATGTAAACAATGTGGGAAAACCTTCAGTTCTGCTCTAGGTTTGCAGATACATGGAAGAACTCACACTGGAGAGAAACCTTATAAATGTGAGGAATGTGGGAAAGCATTTGTTTCTCTCACAAGCTTTCGAAGACACATGATGACACACACAGGAGATGGACCTTATAAATGTAAGGAATGTGGGAAAGCCTTCAATTGTCCCAGTTCATTTCGAATACATGAAAGAACTCACACTGGAGAGAAACCTTATGAATGTAAAATATGTGGTAAAGCCTTCAGTTGTTCCAGTTATGTTCAAGTGCATGAAAGAACTCACACTGGAGAGAAACCTTATGAATGTAAGGAATGTGGAAAAGCCTTCATTTATCGCACAACCTTTCGAGGACATATGAGAGTGCACACTGGAGAGAAACCATATAAGTGTAAAGAATGTGGGAAAGCCTTCAGTCGACCCAGTTCATTTAGAAGCCATGAAAGAATTCACACTGGAGAGAAGCTTCTTGAATGTAAGCATTGTGGGAAAGCCTTCAATTGGCCCACATCCTTACATAAACATGTCATGAGAATGCACACTGGATAGATAACTTATAACTGATAAATACAGGAAAGTTTTCAATCTTAACAAATAGATTCAAAATCATGTGGAAACTCCACTGGAGTGAAATGCTCTTAGATGTAAGTAATAGGGGAAAGCCTGGTGCAAATTAATTCACATATAATACTGCAGAGAATTCACATGAAAGAAATGCTTCAAAAGTTAAAAATATATTTTCTTTATTATGGCTCATTCTGAAACTCAGTCTCTGGACTATGGATTCTCCTTGTTACTTTTACAGATGAACGTTGAGATGATTCTGTAGGTACTCTTTCAGCAATAGTATATAAGCTTCGTAGGTAGTGTTTTTTCTTAAATCAGCTTATAAAATTTTTGTCTTTTTGTTTTATAGTCTGTTGGATCCATGGGTGAGTTGAAATGTAAGTGTAATATGCCAATAGAATTAATGTTTATATAATTTTTAAATTGTTCTGCAAGTTAAGGAATAATGTTGGTATTTGTTGGGATTTACCTCATCTGTCAGGTACTAGATACTCCTTACCCATTATAAGTATTCTTCCTTTCTTACGAGAAACACTTTTTCTCACAAGAGCTTTCTTTCATTTTCTTTGATTAATAAATTGTTGGCATAAATTTGTAAGTATGCAAAATTTATCGTAGAGTATAATCTCACTTGAATTACTATTTACATCTTTTCCTTTTACTCTGTCATTCTTTCTGACTGTGATTTGGATAATAGACTTTACATAAAGAAAAGAGATCTGTATTGACATCAACCTCAAACTTATGAAGCAACCTTAAAATGTTCACAAGTGTAATTATTTTAGATTTAAATTCATAGCTACAGTATCTTTGCACCAAAGCGACATTTTTTCCCCCATCAATGTATTAAAACCCTGCCACATTACTCTGATGTCACCATTAGGAGTATCTTTTCCCCATAATACAATTAGAATGATTGTGTGATGCCACTAAAGTCAACTAGTGACATTATATTCCCTCCATTCATATTGGGCACCTGCTCTGTGCCTGTGCTGGACACCGGAAATAACAGCAGTGAGTGTAAGCCATGTGGTCGCTGCTCTCACAGTGCTTCAAGTCTGTGAGATAAAATAGAGTCGTCATGTTTCTAGCTATTTTCCTAAGTGTTTATATTTGAAGTCACATTCATTTTTTCATTGACATTATATGTGATAGACCAATAAACTTTTATATTTGCAAAGAAAGAAAAGAAACATGTAACAAGACATTAAGATGTAGAATTGGAGGTGGCCCTCCTGGAATGTTTGTCAGCATGGGTAATGTGACCTACATTTTCTGTTCTTTTTATGGTTCCATGTTAGAATTCACCAGTAGCCTCGCTCGCAAGAGATTTGATAGGCCAGAGTGAAGTCCACTTTAGTTTTTGAACCACAGTACAGAGAGAGACAGATGCATAGAAGTTTCACATACCTCCTTTCAGCCCATTTTCCAGATTCTTTGCCCTGCCAGTCAAGAGTCTCAATACCACCACCACCTACGTGACTTCTGTCTTCTCAGAGCTGTAGGTTTCCACAGATGACTTCCACAAGTTCCACAGCAAGATCTGACACAGTTTGGATTTTCCTGTAAGCCCTCATTTGTCCAGCAGGCAAGAAATTTAGACTGTCATGGTTGAGAATGTTCTCTGAAGCTCTGCTCCCCCCCCTTCTCTAGATTGTGGTTGTATAAGCTCTGATTTGTATAGTAAACACCTTGTTCTGTTAGTACTGTAGTGACTGTGTTCCTGACTCTGCCCAGACAGCTACAGTGATGCAGTCAAAGGAACCACCTGGGAGTTTGTTCCTCTGCTGCTCTGTGCAGTGATTGCTCTGACCCAGTCCTTCCATGTGAGAATTAGCACCTTTCTCATATCAGGCATATTGTGGGTGTTTCCAGTTACTCACAGCTGAACATAATTCCTCAGCACATTTTCAATTGTTTGATTGTATGTGATGTAAAGCAATGTTCTTTTTTTTGTCAAACAAAGGCTTTTGTAGATGTTTACTTAGAAATGTTTTATTAACTGTTTCAAACAACTTGTATACCATCAAATATTATTATTTTTTCCATTTCCTGATAGGATGTATTAAAACATCCCATTGCAATTGTGGATATTTAGATCAACTTGCTGATTTTGTCAAGGTAATCATTATACATTTCAAATCTATATTACCATGTGGTATTTTTTACTCAGGCAAATTTTATTTTTTGCTCTTCTATATAATTTTTATCATGAAACTAGTTTCTCATTTGTTGTTAATTAAAAACTTAAATCATGGTTTTGTAAGTGCCTTCTTGCCAGAAACTACTGGGATCACATCTATATTCAAAGAGGAGTGTAATGAACTGTTGTAATAAGGATGACCACAGACCATAAGGATAACGGGCTGTATGAGTGAGAGGGTGCTCAGAAGTCCACTTTATATGCTTTGGGCTTGTGTTAGGTGCTGGGACTGGCATTCAAGGAAGCAAAACATTTCTCTGTATTGGATACTGTCTGGAGGTGAACTTAATTCTATCTTTGGTAATCATAATAGTTCTTATCTAAACACTGAAATGTTTCCTGTGGTATATGGGACATTGTTTTCCTTAAAGTTCCTCAGTTAATATATATAAAGTCACTTGCTCCGTAGCAAATTTTGTAATACTTTTATTATCTCCTTTTTGAATCACCTGAGACCTGTGAGTTTATTGTCAGAACACGAACCTAGCAAGGGACAAAGACAGGGCCTTGCTCAGAAACTATGCTCTTGATGCTGATTTTTCCACATTCCTCTTCTTCCAGGCCCTGTAGACTCAAAACATACATAATTTAGCACAAATAATCAAACATACCTAATTTAGCACAAATAATCAAGGCACTGTACGCTCTGGATATTGAGGCATGAAACAAACAAGTTCTTGCAATCTTGCTGCTTATATTTTTGTGGGAAAGGAGAAATGATTAATAGATGGCACAATTTTGGTTTATAGGATGGAAAAAAGGGCTTTGAAGGAAAGTAAACAATGTCATGCGGTAATAGACTGGAAGTGTGTTTCTGTCTTCTCTGTGGAGGGTTGGGGCCTCAGTGAGTGAGGATGTCATCAATGATCATTTTTATTTTCACTGTCTGATACACTCAGACACTGAGGAACTGCTTGGGTGCAGGTGTAAATGGTGGGGAGCAATACAGACAGTCCAGCATTCCTAGGATTAACCGTAATGGCTTCCCATGAAGATAAAGGTATAGACATGGTTCATCTTCATTTTTGCTATGGTTGAAAGTTTTGTTGCATGTGATAGTGATCGTGAGTTCGAATGGGTCTTCTGAGACTTGAGAGCTCCCGTTTTCCTTGCTTTATGGTGTTCAACATTATTTGGAAAGATTTTAAATTGCCTTTTACATTTCCGTGAGCATTTTGCTGCTACACAGACTGAGTGACACAGTATGTACCCCATGAAACCATGGAGTTCCTTCACATTTGAGGAAGGGTTCCGGTCATCTGCACTGTTGTAGCCCATCATGGTTTTCCTATGAGTAGAGTGAGGTCTCTGGAAGTCCAATGTGACTTCCTGGATGAAACACCAAAAAGAGCTGCGGGTGTTTAGAGGGTAATGATCCAAGGGATAATTGAAGGGAGCTGTAGACAGAGAGTATCTCGAGTAGTATCCTAGTTAGTGGAAAAGAAGGTATGTTGGACTTCCTCAAAATAGGAAGTTTTTAATGCCTTTTATAAAAGGAGAACTGGAAGGTTTTTGTTTCAATGGTCCACAAAGTTACAAAGCCCATTTTGCTGTTCACAAGTATCATGTCCATATTCTTAGACTTCCGGCACATTATGAAAGGGGTGGGGGAGATTACCAGCTTTGTGTTTTATTAAATTTTATTTATTTATTTTTCCCCCAAAGCCCCAGTAGATAGTTGTATGTCATAGCTGCACATCCTTCTAGTTGCTGCATGTGGGACATGGCGTCAGCATGGCCAGAGAAGCGGTGCGTCGGTGCGCACCCGGGATCCGAACCCGGGCCGCCAGCAGCGGAGCGTGCGCACTTAACCACTAAGCCACGGGGCCGGCCCTGTGTTTTATTAAAGAGCAAAGGAAATTTAAACTTCCTGCTTTTTTTCAGTTCTAACTTATGTTTCTTTGCATGGTATAGATTACACAATTTCATAATTATTAGTTTCTCAGTTGCCGCACCCCTCCCCCAATCATTCCTCCCATCTTACAAATGAAAGTTAAGCATAGGGAGAACAGGGTCTTACTGAACTCCTATACCTCATAATGGAATCTCAGTTTTAAAGGCCTAATGTGTGCCACCACCTTTGCTGGGCACTGTCAAAACTTTTCTACTGAGAAGAACACTGCGAAGTTTGTATGATTGTGCATTTTTACAAATATGGCATCAAAGCTTACAAACAGGGCTTTTGTGGCAACATGGTGTTCTGTTTATATTATTCTGGAAAAGGCAGAAGCAAACATAGGGACCTAAAACAGATCAGTGGTTAAGGGTGGACAGGATGAGTACAAATAGGCACCACAAGAGTGTTCCTTTGGGGTGACGAAGTGTTCTCCATCTTTTGGTGGTAGTATGCATTTGTGAAAACTCATAACTACACCTAAAACAGTATGTCTGTGGGCCAGCCCCAGTGGCCTAGTGGTTAAGTTTGGTGCACTCTGCTTCAGCGGCCCAGGTTTGGTTTCTGGGCATGGACTACACCACTTGTTAGTGGCCATGCTGTGAAGGCAGTTCACATACAAAAAGAGGAAGATGGGCAACAGATGTTAGCTCAGGGCGAATCTTCCTTAGCAAAGTGAGAAAGATTGGCACAGATGTCAGCTCAGGGTGAATCTTCCTTAGCAAAAAGAGGAAGATGGGCAACAGATGTTAGCTCAGGGCAAATCTTCCTTGGCAAAAATAAATAAATTAAATAGTGTATGTATATATCCAAAATAATGGAAAACAAAAATGCTCTCATATGGTAAGATAATGTTAAACTCTCATAAACCTTGATATTTACGTGTGCAACACTTTTTTTTTTTTTTTAAAGATTTTGTTTATTTTCCCCCCTCCAAAGCCCCAGTAGATAGTTGTATGTCATAGCTGCACATCCTTCCAGTTGCTGTATGTGGGACGTGGCCTCAGCATGGCCGGAGAAGCGGTGCGTTGGTGCGCGCCCAGGATCCGAACCCAGGCCACCAGCAGCGGAGCGCGAGCACTTAACCGCTAAGCCATGGGGCCAGCCCTGCAACACTTCTCTTTGCCACCTTGGGATCCTTCTTATGAAGAACTGGAAAGGAAGAACTTAGTCCCTATCAGGCCTTTCATGCAATCACATCTTTTTTTTTTTTTTTTCTCCCCAAAGCCCCAGTAGATAGTTGTATGTCATAGTTGCACATCCTTCTAGTTGCTGTGTGTGGGACGCGGCCTCAGCATGGCCAGAGAAGCGGTGCGTCAGTGCGCGCCCGGGATCCGAACCTGGGCCGCCAGTAGCGGAGCACACGCACCTAACCGCTAAGCCACGGAGCTGGCCCAGTGCAATCACATCTTGATTTAGGAAACTCCCTTTAAGGGCTGCACCTGCCCTCTGCCTATACACATGACTGGAGAGAAGTGAGCGGGCTCCCAGAGTCTTTTATATCAGGTCCCTTGGTCAGATCTTTGGGAATGCTGGGATCTGCAACATAAAAGCATATCCCACAGTTCTCCCTAAGTGGGACCTGCATGGGAACATCCTGTTTCATGGGCATGAGCATCGTGTTTTCCAGGGCCCTCTTTCCAGAGGCTATTTCTACCTCTGAGTCCCATCTGAAGCCTTCTCTGTTCCTGCTGGTTGACAAGCATCTTTAGAAAGCAACATCTGTCTCACTCAGAAATTTCTCTGCAGTAACACCAGGTAGCTGTGAGCTGAGAGAGCGGAAGAAACAGTGGCAGAAATATTTTGGGGCACATGCCCCTCAGCATCAACAGCCCCCCTGTCAACAATTGTCAGCTTCACTTAAAAATTACAGTCATCCCCCCTTCTCCCTGAGGGATACATTCTTTTTTTTTTTTTTTATAATTTTATTTTTCCCCCCAAAGCCCCAATAGATAGTTGTATGTCATAGCTGCACATCCTTCTAGTTGCTGTATGTGGGACGCAGCCTCAGCATGGCCAGAGAAGCGGTGCGTCGGTGCGCGCCCAGGATCCGAACCCGGGCCACCAGTAGCGGAGCGCGAGCACTTAACCGCTAAGCCACGGGGCTGGCCCATGAGGGATACATTCTAAGACCCTCTGGATGCCTGAAACCATGGATAGTACTGAACCCTACCTATACTGTTTTTTCCCGTAAATCCTTGTTTAAGGTGCCACAACAAAACTAGCACAAGTTTCTTTTTCCTTCTTCACAGTTTCACAGAAGATTCGTTCTTTACCATAGATCTTCACAACCTCAGCATATGAATTTTTTCGTTATTTGTAAGTTGAAAATGTTAATGTTTTCACTTAAAGGAAGCACTTCATGGCTTCTCTCCAGCATTTCCAAATTGCTAGCATCACTACTTTTGCACTTTGCAGCCATTTTTAAGTAAAATAAGGGTTACTGTGATACCACGACAGTCAATCTGATAACCAAGACGGCGGCTAAGTGACTAATGGGTGGGTAGCATAGATGATGTGGATACACTGGACAAAGAGATGATTTGTGCCCTGGGTGGGATGGAGCAGAATGGCTCAAGATTTCATCATGCTACTCAGAACTGCAATTTAAAACTTAGGAATTGTTCGTGGAATTTTCCGTTATTTTCAGACCACAGTTGACCTCGGGTAACTGAACCCATGGAAAGCAAACCATGGGTAAAGGGGTGACTACAGTACTAACAAAATCTACTGACTGGATGAGGCAATAAACAGGTCTAAAATCTGTTCAAATAACAGTCCCTCCATTAGTCTCTCCCTCCCCATATCCTTATACATGGAGGCTTTAGTAGCCTCCTCTGGTGTTTCCCAGAGTCTCTAACCACCCATGATCGCCCCAAATTGCCCAGGGCATTCTGGTGCAAGAAACAACACTCCTTAGCCTGGTGCCATACATAATTACAACAGCCACCACTGGCCACAGACTCAGCCCCTCTGGAAATGGAGACTGGCACAGGCCCTGAGCTGAAAACCTGCAGTCAGCTGCCCATTTTGCCTTGAGTCATGGAGGCAGCATCCTTCAGGCTCCTTTCACCTCAGAGGCCTCTTCATTGAAAAGATAATAGTACTTGCAGGACAGAGCAAGACATGGGCCTTCTGGCATATTCCACCAACAGGAGGAAGTGTTTTCCCCTGTCCTCAGTTTGGTGCAATGGTTCTGGAGAAGGTCACCCTTTTTCTTGACCCGTTGGCCCCTTGGGGAGCCTTTTGGGATCACCTGAGTGACCAGGAGAGTTCCGGTACTTTATGAACAGTATGTTACAAGCACTCCTGATGGAGTCCACTGTAGAGCTGCTGCTTTCTATCCCTAAAAAGGCCATCCCTGTTTGAAGATGGGACCCAAGCATCCACATGATTAGTCAAATTCCAGGCAGTCCTTCTAGCACTAGAGGATGCCCTGGCCAACAGTCAAGCTCATCTGCACTTTTTTTTCTAGAATTTTAGGTCATTGCTAATGGTCTAGCTGTCTAGTCACACCAATACTAACAAGAACAACTTCTTACCCAAGGTCACTCTCTTAAGGATAAAGAACTCGTAATATCTTGCCTCACAGTTACCCAAATATAAATCAAGGTCACACGCATCTCTGCACATATTAAACCTCAAACTTTAGAGGCTCATTTTAATGCTCAAGCTGATAAATTGACTCAAGTTTCTGAGACACATACGTACACCTCACATCTGCTGCTCTAACCTTGGCCCAGTGGGCCCATGAAATATGAAACCATTGAGAGGCTTCTTCCCTGAAAGTCTAGACAGAATACCAGGAACCTCCCTCTGCCTTGACTAACAAATGCACCTTACTCCACATTTGAAAAAAAATGCCACTGGCAATAACATTGATAGACTTACTTCCCAGATTGAGGGTGGGGTGTCTACAGCTGATAGCAAATAGACTTTATAGGACCCCTCATCTCTGCAGGGGCTACTCACTATGCCATGACCATCATACATACTTGTACAGGCATATATTTACCTATGCCATCAGACATGCCACTTCAAAAGCCAAAATGCAAGAACTCACCAAGATACTCCTTATCACCTTCAGTCTTCTGACGTTTTTGTTGTGGTCAGTTCATTTCTTAAAATACACAACACTGAGCTCTTGAAAAAAGGCTTACAGTGGAACTTTTAGCTCTCACGACCCCAGGCTAAAGCCCTCATAGAATGCCAGAATGGCTTGCTTAGACAAACCGTGCTAACATTACAAAATTGGTGCATGATCTTTTAGATAGTTCTTCCACCTGTTAGAGGCATTAGACTCAACCCCTAGCTTTTAGTGCCCATTACTTTGTTGTGATCATCAGGCTTACTGGCACCTTATTAGTAGAGGCCTTCCTGTACCAGACATTGTCAAGATGGTCTCTCCCACAGGCTTTTGGTTTATTAGAACAATGCCTCAACTAGCCCCCACTCTTGTAGCCCATCCTGTGTACCCTGGGTGCCAATATTTCATTTTGGGAACCTACCTTCCAAACACCTTCTGGCCCATCTCAACTTAAATATGCTAGTTTTCCTACCAATTACACTCCCTTGTTACTAGCACTGCCCTATGCACACGATGTCATTCAAGGAACTCATACCATTCATGCCAATCAAGAAATGTCCAAAGCACTCTAAACATGTTTTAGCTACTATTTTAGATGCTTTCCATGAAGGAAAACTCCCTGGCAGCCATGGGAGCTGATGACTGCTTGGTTTTGGACTATTTATTGGCCACCCAGGGAGAGTTCTGTTCCCTTAAGAAGAGGCTGATTGCTGCATGTGGGTAGACAACACTAGCAAGATGCCACCAATAACTCAACAAAACAATCAACATAATTGACAGATCTTTAGCTAGAGTGACCTAGAGAAAAAGGAAGAAGACTCAAGTTTCTTGAGTCAGAAAGAGGGGGCATTATTTCAAACATTACAAGAATAAAAAGGATTATAAAGGAATACAGTGAACAACCATACAGCAACAAATTAGAACACTTACATAAAATGGACAATTTCCTAGAAAGACAAAATCTACTGGAACTAACTCAAGAAGAAATAGAAATTCTCCAACATATTCAAAGAAGGGATAATACCAGTTTTCACAAAAACTTCCAAAAAATAGAATGGGGGAACAATAAGGCCAGTATTTACTCTTATTATATAAACCATACAAAAATATCACAAATTTCAGACCAAAACCTGTTTCAAATATATATGTGGAAGTCCTCAACAAATACTAGCAAAACTAATCCAGCAGCATATAAAAAGAACTATACACCACGACCAAGTGGGATTTGTTCCACATGTGAGGTTGGGTTAACATCCCAAAATCAATTAATGTAGTACATCATATCAATAAAGAGTCAAATGACACAATCATCTCAATAGCCTCAGAGAAAGTATTAGGGAAAATCCAACACCATTTCATGATAAAAATACTCAGGAGACCTAGAATGTAAAGAAATATCCTCAATCTGATAATGAGCATCTATGAAAAACCCACATCTATTATTTTATTTAATGATGAAAGACTGGATGCTCCCTCTCCCAAAAGATCAGAAATAAAATAAGGATGTCTTCTCTTGCTGCTTCTAATCAACAATGTACTGGAAGTTTTAGCCAGAACAATTAGAGAAGAAAAAAATAAAATGTATCGAGATTGGATAGTAAGAGGTAACACTATCTCTACTCACATATCTGGTATATAGAAAACTGTAAGGAATCCACTTAAAAAGCTGTTAGAAGGGTTTCTAACAAAGTTCAGCAAGGCTGTAGGAGAGAAGAAACTATTTCTATACACTTGCAGTGAACAATCTAAAAATGAAATTAAGAAAAATATTAACAATAGCATGAAGAGAATAAAATACTTAGGAATAAATTTTTTTCAGTAGTAGAAAAAGTACTTTGAAAGCTACAAACTGTTGTTGAAAGAATTTAATAAAGATCTAAATAAATAGAAAAACATCCCATGTTCATGGATCAGAAGACATAACATTGTTCATGGAATATTACCCAAAATCATCCTCAGATTCAATGCACTTCCTATCAAAATCCCCCTGACTTCTTTTTTTTTATATAATTTTATTTATTCATTTTTTTCCCCCAAAGCCCCAGTAGATAGTTGTAAGTCATAGCTGCACATCCTTCTAGTTGCTGTATGTGGGACGCGGCCTCAGCATGGCCGGAGAAGCGGTGCGTCGGTGTTCGCCTGGGATCCGAACCTAGGCCTCCAGCAGCAGAGCGCATGCACTTAACTGCTAAGCCACAGGGCCGGGCCCCCCCACTTCTTTATAGAAGTTGGCAAGCTCTTTTTTTTTTTTTTTTTAATTTTATTTATTTATTTTTCCCCCAAAGCCCCAGTAGATAGTTGTCTGTCATAGCTGCACATTCTTCTAGTTGCTGTATGTGGGACGCGGCCTGAGCATGGCCGGAGAAGCGGTGCATCGGTGCGCGCCCGGGATCCGAACCCGGGCCGCCGGCAGCGGAGCGCACGCACTTAACCACTAAGCCACGGGGCTGGCCAATTTCTTTTTTTTTTTTTTTTTTTTTTTTGCGAGGAGGACCAGCCCTGAGCTTGGCAAGCTCTTTCATACATTCATATGAAATCATGAGGGAACCAGAGTAGCTAAAGCAATCTTGAAAAAGAAAAACAAAGTAGGAGGAAGGACTCACATTTCCTTTTTTCAAAACTTACTACTAAGCAATGTAATGTGGCACTGACACAAAAATAGACATATAGCTCAATGGAATAGAATTGAAATTTCAGAAATAAACTCATGCATCTATTATCAACTGATTTTTGAAACAGTGCCAAGAATGGGAGAAGAATATTGTTTTCATGTATTGGTGCTGGAATAACTGCATATAGTCATATGCAAAAGAATGAATTTGGATCCCTACACACCATATGTAAAAATTTACCAAAATAGATCAAAGACCTAAATATAAGAGGTAAAATTATAATATTCTTGGAAAAACCATAGGAGAAAATATTCATGACCTTGGATTTGGCAAAGAATCCTTCGATATGACATCAAAAGGAAAAATAGCAAGAGAAAAAATAGATAACTTGGACTGCATCAAAACTAGTAACTTTTGTGCTTCAAAGGACAGCATAAAAACACTGAAAACACCAGTCGGAATTCTTGTGCACTGTTGGAAATGTTGCAGCTGGTGTGGAAAACAGTATGACTGTTCCTCAAAAAAATTACAAACAGGGCCGCCCCGTGGCTTAGCGGTTAAGTGCGCGCACTCTGCTGCTGGCGGCCCGGGTTCGGACCCCAGGCGCACACCAACGAGTCACTTCTCCGGCCTCAGCAAGGCCACGTCCCACATACAGCAACTAGAAGGATGTGCAGCTATGACATACAACTATCTACTGGGGCTTTGGGGGGAAAATAAATAAATAAATAAAAATCTTTAAAAAAAAAATTACAAACAGATTTACTATATGATCCAGCAATTCCACTTCTGGGTATATACCCAAAAGAATCGACGCAATGCCTCAAACAGATATTTGTACACCCATGTTCTTAGGAGCATTATTCTCAATAGCCAAAATGTGGAAGCAACCCAAATGACCCTATATGGATGAATGAATCAATAAAATGTAGTATATATATATATACAATAAAATATTATTTAGCTTTAAACAATGCACTTAAAGATGCTCAAAGAAATAAAGACATGGAGAAAGTCAAGAAAATGGTGTATGAACAAACTGGAAATGTCAAAAAAGAGATAGAAAACATAAAAAGAAACCAAAAAGAAACTCTGGAGCTGAAATGTACATTAACTGAAATGAAAAATTCACTAGAGGGATTCAAAGACACATTTGAGCAGACAGAAGAAAGAATTAATGAAGATAGGACAATGGAAATTATGGAATCTATAGAACAGAAAGAAAAAAGATTGAAGAAAAGTAAACAAAGCATAAGGAACCTGTGGGAGACCATCAAGTGAACCAACATACATATTTTGGAAATCCTAGAAAAGGAAAAGAGAGAGAGAAGAGGGCAAAGAATATTTGAAGAAATAATGGTTGAAAACTTCCCAAATTTGATGAAACATATGAATATAAACATCCAAGAAGCTCAACAAACTCCAGGTAGGATGAGCTTAAAGAGACCTCCATCAAGACGCATTACAATCCAACTGTCAAAAGCCAAAGAGGGCTGGCCCAGTGGTGCAGTGGTTAAGTGTGCGTGCTCCGCTGCAGTGGCCCAAGGTTCAGATCCTGGGAGTGCACCGACATCACCGTTTGTCAAACCATGCTGTGGCTGTGTCCCCTATAAAGTGGAGGAAGATGGGCACAGATGTTGGCCCAGGGCCAGTCTTCCTCAGCAAAAGGAGGAGGATTAGCAACAGATGTTAGCTCAGGGCTGATCTTCCTCACACACACAAAAAAAGTAAAAAAAGCCAAAGAGAGAAACTTTTGAAAGCAGCAAGAGAAAAGCAACTCATCATACACAAAGGATCATCAATAAGATAATGAGCAGATTACTAATGAGAAACTTTGGGGGCCAGGAGTCAGTGGGCTGATATATTCAAAGTGATAAAAGAAAAAAACCAAAAGACTGTCAACCAAGAATCCTGTATCGGGCAAAACTGTCCTTCAAAAGTGAAGGAGAGGCCGGCCCCGTGGCTTGGTGGTTAAGTGAGCGCGCTCCACTGCTGGCGACCCGGGTTCGGATCCCGGGCGCACACCGACGCGCTGCTTCTCTGGCCATGCTGAGGCCGCGTCCCACATACAGCAACTAGAAGGATGTGCAGCTATGACACACAGCTATCTACTGGGGCTTTGGGGGGAAAAAATAAATAAATAAAATCTTTAAAAAAAAAAAAAAAGTGAAGGAGAAATTAAGACATTCTCAGGTAAACAAAAGTTGAGGGGTTTGGTACCACTAGACCTACCCTGCAAGAAATGCTGAAGGGAGTCCTACAGGTTGAAATGAAAGGACACTTAGAACATAACTTAAAGCCATATGAAGAAAGAAAGATCTCAGTAAATGTAAATGCACGGACAATTATAAAAGCTAGTGTTATCATAACAACACTTTGTAACTATACTTTTGCTTTCTACGTGACTTATGAACTAATATATTTTTTTAAAAAATAATTATTGTAAAAGCTAGCATTGTTACTTTGGTTTGTAGCTCCACATGCTGTTTTCTACGTAATTTAAGAGACTAATGCAATTTTTTAAATTATTAGTTTATATTTTGGGACACAAAATGTGTAAAGATGTAACTTGGGGACACCAACAACTGAAAGGAGTGGCGATGGAGAGGTAAAGGAAGAGTTTTTGTATGTTATTAGAGTATTATAATTTTATTTATTTATTTATTTTTCACCCCAAAGCCCCAGTAGATAGTTGTATATCATAGCTGCACATCCTTCTAGTTGCTGTATGTGGCACGCGGCCTCAGCATGGCCGGAGAAGCAGTGCTTCGGTGCGCGCCCGGGATCCGAACACCGGGCCGCCAGCAGCGGAGTGCACGCACTTAACTGCTAAGCCACGGGGCCGGCCCTAGAGTATTATAACTTTAGGATTTTAAATGTAATCTCCATGGTACTCACAGTGAAAATAGCTATAGAATATACACAAAAGGCAATGAGATAGGAACTTAAACATTTCACTACAAAAAAATAACTAAACACAAAGGAAGACAGTAATGCAGTAAATGCAGGACAAAAAAGCTATAAAGCCTCTAGAAAACAAACAGCAAAATGACAGAAGGAAGTCCCTCTTCATGAGTAAACCTTAAAAAGTAAGGAAATTCTGACATATGCTACACTGTGGATGAAGCTTGAGGATACTGGCTGAGTGCAATAAGCCAGTCACAAAAGGACAAACACTGTATGATTCCAGTTATATGAGGTCCCTAGAGTAGACAAAACCATAGAGACAGAAAGTAGCGTGGGGGTTACTAGGGATGGAGGAAGAGGGAAATGGGGAGTTACTATTTAATGGATACAGAGTTCCAGTTTTGCAAGATGAAGAGCTCTGTAGATGGATAAGTAGTGATGGCTGCACAACAATATAAATGTACTTAATACCACTGCACTGTACACTTAAAAATGGTTAAGACTGGGGCCAGCCCGGTGGCACAGTGGTTAAGTTCACATGCCGCTTTGGCAGCCGGGGGTTTGTGTGTTCGGATCCCGGACACAAACCTACACACAGCTCATCAAGCCATGCTGTGGTGGCATCGCGCATACAAAATGGAGGAAGATTGGCACAGGTGTTAGCTCAGGGACAATCTTCCTCACCAAAAAAAAAAAAAATAGTTAACACTAAAATGTATTTTACCACAATAAAATTTTTAGAAAACCAAATCAGTTATTGAGATATGCTACAACATGGATAGCCCTTGAAAAATTTGTTAAGTGACTTAAGTCAATCACAAAGAGCACATATTATGTAATTCCATTGACATGAAAGTCTAGAATAGGGAAATCTATGGAAACAGAAAGTAGATTAGTGATTGCCTGGAATTGGAGCTTGGAGGAGGAAGATGGGAAGTTAGGAGAGTGATAGCTAAAGGAGAGAGGAGTTTCTTTTGAGGTGATGGAAATGTTCTAAAATTGACTGGTGATGATTGCATGTATCTGTAAATATACTGAAGCCATTGGAACTTTAAAGGGGTCCATTATATAATATGTGTATTATATATCAATAAAGCTTTTAAAATAAATAAATGCATTAGGAGTTTTGATACAATCTGTTAAGCATATTAAGAGTTTCCAGGTACATTCCAAATTTACATATTACATTTACATTTTTTATTATTATTATTATTTTGTGTGTGTGTGTGTGTGTGTGTGTGAGGAAGATTAGCCCTAAGGTAACATCCATTGCCAACCCCCCTCTTTTTGCTGAGGAGGATTGGCCCTGGGCTAACATCCGCCCATCTTCCTCTTCTTTATGTGGGACACCACCACAGCATGGCTTGACAAGCGGTGCATTGGTCCGTGCCTGGGATGTGAACCTGCAAACCCAAAGCGGAGCACACGAAGTTAACTGCTATGCCACAGGGCTGTCCCCTATTATTTTTTTTATGTCAGTAAAAATAAGAATCCAATTGCCTTAGGGATATCATAGCTGTTTGCATTTCAAAGTTCTCTAGGGAAACGCTCAAAAACTGATGTAAAATAAATTTCCATCCATTGTAAAATGTACACTTGAGAGTTTTATTGAACACGTCTCGTAGCTTGTGGTTGGTCTGAGAAGAGTCCCTGCGCTCAGACTAAGGCTGTCTGTTCCAACTTCCCACCAGAGCCAAGTTCTCTCAAGACCCCGGGATCTTTATCTAAAGAACCACATGTGTGGGAGTGGGGAAGTGGGGTGGAAGACTCCAGCTGTCAAGAGTCAAGGATGGGGCCGGCCGTGGCTTAGCGGTTAAGTGCACGTGCTCCGCTGCTGGCGGCCGGGGTTCAGATCCCGGGCGCGCACCGACACACTGCTTCTCCGGCCATGCTGAGGCCGCGTCCCACATACAGCAACTAGAAGGATGTGAAGCTATGACTATACAACTATCTACCGGGGCTTTGGGGGAAAAAAAATAAATAAATAAAATTTAAAAAAAAAAAAAAGAGTCAAGGATGAAGATGGAGCCAGACTCTTTATTATGTATGATAAGGTCATTTTAAAATGCGATCGTAAACAAAGGTCACAGTTCCATGAGTGGCCTGGCAGCATTGTCTCTAGACGCTGACCCCGGTAGGACATCAGCGCCTCCTGTGCCAGTCTGGCCCCACCTGGGCGCTCCTCTTGCTCTGGACAAGGGCTTAGCTCCGTCTGGAAAGAGTCTCTGGAATTCCCTGTGCACACTTGTTTCCTGCGTTCAGAAGGGGCTGCAGGGTCCGACAGGGGTCTCGAACTAGATCTGTTGAAATGCAAATATCACTGGCGGCGCGGATTCTGGCCTGCCGTTACTGGGGCACGGTGGGGGCGGGGCCTTGCGAGCTGTCCAATCAGGGCCGCCGCAGAGGCAGGTGGGTGGGGCGACGCTCCGTAAACGGCGTGGGCGTCCCTACTCGCTCCGGTCTGCTTCCGGTTCCCGACTCACGTGCCTTTAACGGCCCCGGTGGCTCTGCCGCAGCCTCTGTGGCGCTGTGGCCTGCACAGGCCGCGGGAGCCGTAGGGACGACGCCGGCAGCCGGGAAATGGTGAGTGCGTGGCCGGGTGGCCCAGGACGGGAAGGAGGGCTGGTCGGAACCGGCCGTGGCGGGACCGGCCTCCCCGCGGTCGCCTCCGGAGTCTGCGGACCCGAGTCCGCGGGGGCGCCGCTCGGACCTCAGTCCCCTCCGGCCGCAGCGTGGGGGCCGGGCCGGCAGCCGGGACCCCGGGCGTCCTGTGGTCACTGCGCGCGGCGACTTCGGCCCCGGAGCCTCTCTGGGCAGCTCTGCGCCCGCAGCCCCGCGTGTCCCCAGATGGTGCGGTGACCGCGGGGAGGGTCATCAGGGACAGTCGGGACTCGGTCTCCGGGGCTCCTACGTGGGAGGAGCTGTGGGCTGTGGGTCCCCAGTCCCTCCTTTCTCCCCAGGGGCACCCGTTTTCTCCTGAGTTTTCCAGATATTTGGGCAGCAGGATCTCAAATCCACGACCCTCTCCCCCCAGCCTACCTCTTCTTAGGACTGGCAATAAATCCCTAAATTTCCAGATCCCTCCCCGCATTCCCAAAGCCGACTTCCTGTCTCCAGTTCACAGCATCGTTATCAACTATTCATCTTCCATGGTACATTTCAAACAGACGCAGTATTTTAATTATCATTTTACCACAGAGCCATTAATGGCTCTTTTTAAAGATTTTTATTTATTTATTTTTCCCTCCAAAGCCCCAGTAGACAGTTGTATGTCATAGTTGCACATCCTTCTAGTTGCTGTATGTGGACGCGGCCTCAGCATGGCCGGAGAAGCGGTGCGTCGGTGCACGCCCGGGATCCGAACCCCGGGCCGCCAGCAGCGGAGCGCACGCACTTAACCGCTAAGCCACCGGGCCGCCCTAATGGCCCTTTTTAAAGATTTATTTTTTTTGTCTGTGGAGATTTTACATAACAGGGAAGCAGAGATTAACCACCTGAAACCACGTTGCATGAAATCCTTGTGCCCCTCCTCCTCGGATCTTTCTGGGCACAGACAGCCTATGGGAAATCTTTGGGTGGAGGTTCATCTTGAGAAACTTTCCTGGGTGATCTGTCCTGTCAGCACTACCTCTCCCTGGTTTGTCACTCTGAAAAGATTTATTCACTTATTTGAGCCTGTTTTTCAATAAATGTAAATTTTGTTCAATCAATAGAGCTTGAAAGAGTATAAAATATTTTGAAAGATGCAGAAAGAGGTGAATTTCAGAGAAAATAAAATATTCCAGTATTTCTTTGCATTTGTTAAAAATTCTTTTCCTTTTTTTCTATCCCTAAGCTTGTGTAGTAAGTTTCTGAGGTCTGTTCTTTACTTTTGGATGTTTTCAAATGGAATTCCAGGGCTTAGACTTACAACACCTAGAAGTGTTCTAATATGATAAATTGTTTACAAAACAGTTTCTTCCCATGGAAGTAATAATTCACTGACATCTTCACTTTCTGAAAGAATAGATATTTGTGAGTTTTCTGGTTGAACTGGAAAAAGTGCCTTACAGTTTTCTTCCATCCTCTCCACACAAACACTGGGTTTGAGTGAGTTTGCTAGTTCACCAAGCACTGGGTTTGTGTCATTTAAAATATCATTGCTGGGGCCGGCCCCGTGGCTTAGCGGTTAAGTGCGCGGGCTCCGCTGCTGGCAGCCCGGGTTCGGATCCCGGGCGCGCCCAACGCACCGCTTCTCTGGCCATGCTGAGGCCACGTCCCACATGCAGCAACTAGAAGGATGTGCAGCTATGACATACAACTATCTACTGGGGGCTTTGGGGGAAAAAATAAATAAAATTATATAAAAAAATAAAATATCATTGGTGTTCCAGAGCACCCCCAGTGGGGGCAGAGCCTGAGGGCAGTGGATCTAAGCTAAGGTCCCCTTGGGCCTGCAAAGGGAAGTACTTGAGGCGGAGTTCTTCCTGGGGAGCCTCCCCCTGCAGGTGTCCTACTGCTCACACCCCCCCATGGAAGGAGCCTCTATACTGAGAGGAGCTGCAGAGCCCTGGAAAGCTGGGGGTGCACGTGCTGGTGGGGGTAGGGAGTGATGCCCTTTCTGAGGTTGTAACTGTGGTTTACTTGGGCTTGTTTTAGACATTAGATTTGAGTTTTGCATCCACAATGTAGGTACATTCAGAGTGTAATTTGTGCACGTTGAGAAAGTCTGTGAAAGTCAGGAGTTGTGTCCTGGAGAAGGGTTTATGGACTTGACAGTTCATTTGTGTCAGAACCTTAAACTGACCCCTGCTGAGAGTTTCCTCACTTGCCACTTGCAAGAATGGAAGCCTGGAAGAGGGAGTGTTTCCATTATTTCCAGGGCAGAGGAGCGTGTGTGGACCCCCCAGAGTTCATTCCTGTGGCTGCTCAGGTGCCCCACCCTCACCTCTTGGGAAAAGGGTGGACCCTAAACTTGGGAAGGTGTTGAACCTTCTGAATGTGGGTTTTCCTTCCTTACTCTGGAGAAACAGGCTGCTTGTCTGATCTGATTGGAATATTTGTGTTTTTTTCCTTTGGATTCCTTTATCTATTGGATATTGAGACCCTTTAACTCTAGTTTTCCTTAGCACTATGTAATTTTATTCCCTGTGTGACTATGTAACATTTTTAGTTTCTTGGGCTTTGAAAATGTAAGTTGATTGAAAGATATGATGTTATTAAGGCAAGAAAATTGTGGAACCAAATAGAATTTTGGTTCCTTTTAGGCAACAGAACCTCAAGATGTGAGACGGGTGTATTTAAGTTCTCAGGTGCATTTTCCATCTTTAGATCATTGTGTGTGTCCATGTCCCTAGAGAACTTTGACATTTAAAAGGCTATACTCTTCCTGAGGCAAACAGATTCCTTTTTTAATGGATGTGAGGAAAATGTGGTTGAATTTTTATCTTAATATGAGGAAAATTACTCAAAGCTTATGTAAATCTTTGAAAATCCTACTACATTTAAGGGGCTAAACCCAAACCCCTAATGAATTATAACATGCTTCTCATTCCTGAAAATATCCCCCTGTGTGAGATACAGTAGAATACAGCTTGTCATTTTAGTTAGAAAGCAATTTGAAATTTTACGTGTTGTATGGTTTGCAGTTTTATAACCATTAGTGTTTAAAGAAAGGGTTAAATTCTAGAATGGTTTCCTATGTAGAAAAGTTAAAACTAAGTTAATTTAAAAAGCAAAATAAATTATATAATTTTATTTATTTATTTTTCCCCCTAAGCCCCAGTAGATAGTTGTATGCCACAGCTGCACAGCCTTCTAGTTGCTGCATGTGGGACGCGGCCTCAGCATGGCCGGAGAAGCTGTGCGTCTGTGTGCACCCGGGATCCGAACCCGAGCCGCCAGCAGCGGAGCATGCGCACACTTAACCGCTAAGCCACGGGGCCGGCCCAGCAAAATAAATTATAAATAAAAACTATTCAGTAGTAAAATATGGTGTCTGTCAATTCCTCAGTTTATTTTAAATAATAATGCATGTGAAGATTAGCAGAAATCTGTGAGATAAGAGGGTCTAAAGTAGACTCTGCTGGAACATCCTGGTCCCCTCCAGTGCTCTTGCTTCAGCCCCCCTCAGATAACCAGTGTGGATCATTTCTTGAGCCTCCTGTTAGTGATTCTTTATATAAATCAATCGAGAATGCGTATTTTTCTTGCCCATTTGGTCCTTGTAATGAGCATTCAGACTCCACGTTTCTGCATGACTGCTCACAGCTTCAGCCTCACCCCACCCTCTTCCCCTTGTGCCCCCACCTGGACAAGCTGATGAGAAAGCCTGGGTGTTCTCTCCTCTAGAGCAGGCAGGAGATTCCACCACACAAGCCGCTGCCTGTGTGCAGAACTCTTGCCCCGGCCCCACCCCCAAGCCCAGTGCACACCCAGGCCAGGCTCCATTCCTTGCTTTCTGAGCCCTTCCAGAGCTGCTTGAGAGGCTGACCTGCCCTCCCCCTCAGACCTCTATTATGTGAGTCCTAAGCCTTTTCCTACCCTGTGTGTGTGTGTGTGTGTGTGTGTGTGTGTGTGCGTGTGCGCGCTCCACACTGGCATCAGTCTCAACAAGGCACCCACCCCTCTGCAGTGACCATAACAGCTGGCACTCTAAGCAGCGTGTCCAGACATGACCCCACCCGTGGGTCTGTCTTCTTCTGCTCTGACTTGCTCACCTGCTCTGCTGCCTGGTGGCGGCCTGCACTGTGGGCTGCTGCTTGCTGGGGAGCCTGTGCTGTGAGCTGTGCTGCCCCACGTTGCAGTGTTGGGCCTTGTCAAGCCTGGACTGTATATTCAGATAATTCCTTATTGTTTGGGAGCAGGAGTATGGGATTGGGGTCCTCCCTAAAGTGGTCCTGGGTTAATGTCTTGGCCAGGACCTATCTGTACGTTTAGGGCAAAGCTGTGAGTGATGCTGGGTTGGCCCCAAAGTACAGGGTGGGAATGGGAGGGGGGCGACTATACTCTGTGCAAGAGTGGGTCCATCAGGTGTTCACTCTTGAAAGAGGAATTACTTTAAAAAGAGAAAGAAAAAACTACAAGACAGGAGGAAAGGCAACAGGTAGATGGTGGGCTGAGACCACACTCCTGATAGCAGAGGGCTCACCAGGATTATTAAGGACCTCTGCTGCTGGCCCTGCCTCTCCTGCAACGAAGACCCTGACCCTCAGGGTGACAGGGGACAACACCCATGGCACCCCTGTGGCACAGCAAAACCAGTTTAAGCCTGGGGTCCTGAAACACTATAAAGCAACTAATTGTCAAATGGGGGGCTCCTAACCCTGATAGCACTGTTTTGAGGCTCTTGGGAGGAAAAAATTCATAAATACCAGAGTAGAGAGGCACTCCCTCCCCTGAAGTATATCCCGTGACAAAGAAAACAAAACAGGGAAGAACAAGAGGGAGGGAACAAAAAAGAAAAATACTGAAACAAATGTCCACAATTTGACCCAAATGGAAATCCAAAATATACTGAGAGAATTTATGCAACAAAAAAGATGAAGGTACACCACTTGGCTTTTGGGCCTCCACAGTGTAAGTTCTATATTAATTTTACCATCTGCTATAATGCACTAATTTACAAAGCTTCATACAATTAATCATTACTAGGGACCAAATTACAGTTATACCTGGGATCCCACTAAATTTAAGCAAGGTGCCCCTGATGATCATAAGGCAGTTACTGAATATAATATAGAGGACAAATGGGTATATCCTTGCGTTAACCATCAGAACCGTTGTCTTGCCTAAGTTCCCGTGTTTCTGGCACTGTTATCCTAAAATATCCCCACTAAGCAGGGAGGCTCTGAACCAATGAGTTGTAAATTAAATTAAGTCTTTGGCACTTAGAAATTGGTTGACCTGGAACCCCACACACCTTTACTCCCCAGTTAAGTTAGTTAATGTGGCCCAAGGTAAATTAAACAGGGCCTTGAATTTGTATTCCTTGAGATAGTCAGGTGCAGCCACAGCAGAAGACTGAGGAGAGGCTCAGGAAGAAAAAAACATATTATACTCACATTATTTCATATCAGTCTCAGCCTAGCACTAGTGATGCCAAAATTTGTTCAGCTACGAATACCTGGGGCGCCCATGCTGCGTGTAGCTGTCCCCACAGACAGCTCCCCCACTGGAGCTGATGTTGTAGCTGGGCTGGACCCTGTGGTTCTTAGTATGATTGCAAGACGCACTTCAGCAGCAACCGTCAGGGAACTTTGAGGAACAAGACTTATTACCCACGGTCCTGGAGGATACCTGGTATTAAATAACAACAATTGCGGGCCGGCCCTGTGGCTTGGTGGTTAAGTGCGCGCGCTGCGATGCTGGCGGCCCGGGTTCGGATCCCGGGTGCGCATCGAGGCACCACTTCTCTGTCCATCCTGAGGCCGAGTCCCACATACAGCAACTAGAAGGATGTGCAGCTGTGACATACAACTATCTACTGGGGCTTTGGGGGCAAAAAATAAAAAAATAAAATCTTTAAATAACAACAATTGAACTGAGTAAAAGTTGAAGATCTAATTGGCTCTATTGAATGATTCATGAGTTGGGCAGCATTCCATCTAGCAAACAGAAAGGAGCTCCAAAGGGCTACAGAAAGGAAAGGTTTTCAAAGGCAGAGAGGGGGTGGAACAAGGTTGTTTCAGGTGAGGTCACCTTCCTTTGGGTACAAAAAGGGTCTATCGGGGGATTACCTCATTGGTGCTGACCAGAAAATTCCAGACTGACCAGTTAAGACTACATTCCTGTGGGAGGTTGCAACTGCAATTAAATCTTGATAGGCTTAGCACAAGTGACTCCATTTTGGGCCTGTTGTTTCTTTTTAATAGTGGCATGCCCAAGCAGGGGAGGGAGAGCATGAGCAGACCAGGGGGCTCTGCCTTTATTGGGGTTCAAGGGTGGGGATGGCTAGGGTTCTGCGGGTTCACTCTTTGTTGGTGAACTTAAAACGTGAGAGTGAGAATTAAAGCACAGGATGGGAAAAGCAGGGTCACTCAAGCTGTCAGTTATCTGTGTCACCCAGGGCTTGCTTTTTTTTTTTTTTTTTTTAATTTTTATTTATTTATTTTATCCCCTCAAAGCCCCAGTAGATAGTTGTATGTCATAGCTGCACATCCTTCTAGTTGCTGTATGTGGGATGCGGCCTCAGCATGGCCGGAGAAGCGGTGTGTCAGTGCACGCCCGGGATCCAAACCCGGGCCGCCAGCAGCGGAGCGCACGCACTCAAACGCTAAGCCACGGGCCGGCCCAGCCAGGGCTTTCTAAATGGGGAACTTCATGGGTGGGGCAGCCTGGCTCTTTATCTAGCTGTGTAGCTGGTGAGGTGGGTGTCTTTGAAATGGATGCCTCAGCAATCAAAAGCTTAACGTCAGGTACTTACATTACAGTCAATAAAGTGCCTTATTGTCAGGCACTCACACTGCACAGCAAGCCACACCTTGCCATGCAGGGCCACATGGGGAAGACACCAGGGCCGTTAGGAGGCAGAAGACTGGGGGGTGGATAGTGTTTAGGCTACAGCCGTTGTTGGTGTTCCTCCAGGAAAGGCAAGGCATGGCAGAGTGGGCAGTTTAGGATTGGCTAGTTTGAATAATTTTGGTGGGCTTTGGGCTGTGGAGGTGGTCCCTAGTTGCCTGGCTCCTGGCCCTGGGATGATTAAGGCAGGAGAATATTGCTTCCAGGGGTGCACTGGCCAGAGAGAGGAGGTGGGCTCAGGATTGGTTAGTTTGCATATTAAAAGCATGTGCCCAGCTGGGCCCTTTGCTATCTCTTAAAATTGGCTAGCCCAGGGAGGGGCAGTCTCTCCCCAGCCAGAAAGGTATTTTAAGATGTCGAAACATCATAATGTACAGAAAATTAAAAATATTTACAATACAATTGGTCGTCTGATGTTTTGTCATCATATTAAGGAAAGTTTCAGGTGATGGTAGTGGAGATGTTTAGAGAGTTGGACATATGTTGCCCTGAGCAGCATAGGAAATAGTTTATTTTGAGAATTGAAGAGGAACACAAGTAGAGATCGAAGGAGTCTCTGCAGGCCAGCCCGTAGCTAAGTTACGCATGACATGGTGTTAGCTAAAATCAGTCTGAAATTTGGGGAGTCTCTAACATTATCTTGGTGGAGTTGTGCAGTGTGTTAGGATGTGCTCAGGTCAAGGTGGCAGTTCTGTGGTGGGAGGGTATGCAATGATAAGTTAGTAAAGTATGTGTGATACCGGCTCAAGATAAAGTTAACATGAGGGAAGCCACGTTGTAGAAAAGAAGCCCTATTGTAACTTTGAATGACCTCTGACTAACTAACCCAGCTGGATATGCACCCTCCAGGAGATCTACCTGCTCCGTAGATTTTATGACCCCTGCTTGTGTTTGTACCTCCCAGCTGCGATAAGACATTAATCACTTTGTTCTTTTGAGTTCCTTAGGAATGTGATGACCCCCAGTCAGAGAGTCTATGCTGATAGCCATCATCAGTGACACTGAAAGATCTGGTGTGGCACTCCCAGTCTGTAACACCAGAAGGTCAACATTTGAAACCCCCTCCTCTATAACCCCCTCCCCTATATCACTGCTTCAAGATTCTGTGCCCCCCTTAAGATAGTTCTTTAGGATGGTAGTCCACCATCTTTAGGATGCTAGTCCACCATCTTCTGATTTGCTAGCTTATTGCTTAATAAAATGCCTTTTCTCTGCCACCATCTTGCCTCTTGACAATTAGCTTTTGTCTTGCGGCAAGCAGATCCTGCCCCTTTGCACGGTAACCTGTAAAGATGAGTGGTATTTGTGTGTAATTAAAGGGAAGGAGTGGTTGTGGTGGTCATGGTGGAAAGCTAGGGGAGAATGGTAGAAGGCACTGGGGAGTGAGTGGTCCTCTTACCAAGGGTTGAGGGGTTGACTGATAAGAGGCAGGTGCCTCGTGGGGCTCCATTAATTTTTTAGAATGGTGCAGATGGTAGTAACTTATGCTGGATTTCCCTCTAGGCATGGGAGTGTAGGGGTGTCCATTTTAGCAGAGAGCAAGGAATATACCAGGATCATGGGCTAAGCAGACAGTAAGCTCAGAAACATAATAGAATCCCTGTATTAAAGGAAGAAAAGCAATAGTCTTGTGTCCAATTCATGTCTTAGGAGAGGCAGTCCATAAGGTCACTGGGGCGGAGGTTTTAGTGTCACGATGAAGTTGTCTCCAGCACAGGGGTGAAGACATCTCCAAAGGTGAACCTTGGGCTGGGGCGATGTCGTCTGAGGCAGTGTCCTCTCCAGCGGTGACCTCCTGGGCCAGGGTGATGTCATCTGGGATGTGGAACTGGAGTATCCCTTCCGAGTGGGTACCCACTCCAGTTGATTTGGGTCTCCGCATTTGCCATGTTTGGTTGAAACAATGGCTTCCTTGCAGGCTTTGGGCCTTCTGATTGTAAACCAGTGAAAGCAACCAGACCAGGAGTAATTAGACCACAGTCAGCAGAGTAGTACGCAGCTGCACCTGACAGGGTTTCTTGATTTGTTATGAAGTCCAGGCTCAAATGGCTCCCATATCAGAGGAGTAACTGTCTGGCCCATGGACAATTTCCAGTGGATGGGTCCCAGCAGGGTGTGAGTCCTGGATCTGACCTCCAGCATTATGGGATGGGGGCAAGACTGAAAATTCCTGACGATGGGTTAAGGCCAGGTGGAGGAGGTCTGGCTCTGGATTATTTACTTTGCATATCAAAGGCAAGCCTGGGGAGGGGCAGTGTCTCCCCAGCCAAAAAGATTTGGTAAGATGTCAAACATCATAACATAAGAAATTTAAAAATATTTACAGGGGCCGGCCCCGTGGCTTAGCAGTTAAGTGTGCGCGCTCCGCTACTGGCGGCCCGGGTTCAGTTCCCGGGCGCACAACGACACACCGCTTCTCCGGCCATGCTGAGGCGACATCCCACATACAGCAACTAGAAGGATGTGCAACTATGACATACAACTATCTACTGGGGCTTTGGGGAGAAAAAGGGAAAAAAAAATTTTACAAAAACAAAACCACTATACAAAACCTCTTTAGTGAGGGGGGAATTACCCCAGTGCTTCTCCTTTGAACAGCCAAATTTGGCCTGTTCTTAAACCTGGAAGAACGAATGACACCTCACAGTGGATTACTGCACCCTGGAGGCTGTGGTCACAGCAAATACAGCCCTATACCCTGTCCCCAACATTACAGAAGTTACTGACTCCACCCAATCAGCACCTGGTAAACATTCTGCTCTCACAGATTCGGCTCAGTCTGTTCTGTTCAGTGCTGTGTCCACAGCCTCTCGGCTGCACTTGGCCTTCCCCTCTGAAGGGACATGACATACCTTTACAGGGTTACCCTCAGGGAACCTCAACACCGTTGCCTGTGCGCACAGCCTCTGCAGGGAGGTTCTTTTTTTTTTTTTTTTTTTTTAAAGATTTTATTTATTTATTTATTTTCCCTCCAAAGCCCCGGTAGATAGTTGTATGTCATAGCTGCACATCCTTCTAGTTGCTGTATGTGAGACGCGGCCTCAGCATGGCCAGAGAAGCGGTGCGTCGGTGCGCACCCGGGATCCAAACCCGGGCCGCCAGCAGCGGAGTGCGCGCACTTAAGCTAAGCCACCAGGCCGGCCCTGCAGGGAGGTTCTGAACTGCACCCACCTTGCTCCAGGAGCACATGTCTGATATTATGCTAATGACATCCTCCTCTGAGGAAGTTCATTTGACATTCATTCAGGACATACAAATACTGAACAAAGGAGCTCACAAAAAGCAGATGGGCCATTACCCATACATAAAGTGAGAGGCCCTGACATCTTGGTTAAATTTCTGAAAATTATTTGTTAAACAAGGGGCGGCTCCCTCCCTGACACGGTGAAATAGCTGTTGTCCCTCTCAGCACCCGTGACATTGTCTAGATTGTTTTGGTTCTGGAGATAACATATTCCTTGCTTTTACTTGAGCCCATTTATGCTGTTACTTGCAAATTGCTCCACCTTGGGGGCATCCCTAACACAGACGGCTCTAGACTGTGTTTAAATTGCCATACAACAGGGACTCTTGCTAGTACCCTCGGAGTGTCCTTCAAGATAGTCTTCAGTGACCTCCTGCCATGCCTTCTGGAGCTACCATGATAGCCTTAAGTTGTCCATAGGCTTCTGATGCAAGAAACTGCTCTCCTCAGCCCCACACTATATGTCATTAGAGCCGCAATTGTCACCAAGTACTGGACTCTTCAGGAAATAGAGGCTCTCCCAGGCCCTGAGCATGTGACCCTTCACCCATTATGCCTTCGAACCTGGAAACAGCATCCTGTGAGCTCAGCACAGCTACCAAGACCTTGCAACATAATAGCGCCACACCTTGGCTCTCTGGCATATCCCACCTGCAGGAGGAGGTGGCCTCTCCTCTCCCCCGTCCCTCGCCAGATGCCGTGGTGCTAAAGGAGGTCACTCCTCTCCCAGAGCTTTTGGCTCCCTGGGGATTTCCTTGGGTTTAGCTGAGTGAACAGCGATGGAGAGTTCTTGGGCTTCAGATGACATCACCACAGTCTGCTCACGCAGAGTTGTTGCTTTTCATTCCTTAATTGGGGACATGCCTGATGAAGGATGGGACCCAGTTTGGACAGCTGACCAAACATCAGGCAGTCATCTGAGCTCTGGCCAACAATTACCTCCATCCATACACATTTACAGACTCTTGGGTCGTTCTCTAAGAGTTCCCCTTTGTGGTAAAAGAACTCTGAGAATCTCTTGCCTGACAGATACCCAAAAGAGAAATCAACGTAATGCTTGTCTCCACTTATACTAAGTGCACAGTACAAGGCCTCACCAGGACACTCCTTATCCAAGTTAGACTTGCAGACACTCCTGATAGCAACCAAGGCGCTCATTTCACTTCTCAGTTACGCAGTGCTGGGCTCATCTCATCAGATGGATGGATCATGGATTGCTTATCCACCCACCTATTGAAGGATATCTTGGTTAACTTTAGGTTTTGGCAATTATTAATAAAACCCCTATAAACATTGCTGTGCAGGTTTTTGTGTGAATATAAGCTTTCAACTTATTTGGGTAAAGAGTGTGATTGCTAGATCCTATGGTAAAGTATGTTTAATTTTTTTAAGAAACTGCCTTTCTTCCAAAGTAGGCATACCATTGTCCCTTCCCACCAGCAATGCATGAGGGTTCCTGTGCTCCAGATCGTTGCCATCATTTGGTGTTCTCAGTGTTTTGAATTTTAGCTATTCCAATAAGAGTGTAGTGATTATCGCATTGTTTTATTTGCAATTCCCTGCGTCTTTTCATGTGCTTATTTACCATCTGTATATTTTCTTTGGTGAGGTGTGTGTTCACATCTTTTGCTTATTTTTAATTGGGTTCTTCTTATGTTGAGTTTTAAGAGTTTTTTGAATATTTTGGATACCAGTCTTTTTTCAGTTAAGTGTTTTGCAAAGATTTTCTCCCAGGCTGTGGCTTGTCTTTTCAATCTCTGAACATTGTCTTTTGCAGAGCAGCAGTTTTTCATTTTAATGAAGTCAAACTTACCACTTTTTTTCTTGCATGGATCTTGCTTTTGGTGTTGTATCTAAAAATTCATCACCTAACCTGAGGTCACCTAGATTTCCTCCTATGTTATTTTCTAGGAGTTTGATAGTTTTGCATTACATTTTAGATCTGTGTTCCTTTTTGTGAAATGTGTAAGGTCTGTGTCTAGATTCTTTTTTGTTTGTTTGTTTTGCATGTGGATGTCCGGTTTTCCAGCACTATTTGTTGAAAAGACTCTTTTTTCTCCATTGAATTGCCTTTGGTCCTTTGTCAGAGATCAGTTGACTATATTTGTATGGCTCTATAGGAAAGCATTGACTTATGTATATTACCATTGTATCTTTCAACCTTTCTATAGTCTTATTAGTTCTAGGAATTTTCTTTGTTGTGGATTCTTTGAGATTTTCTTCATAGACAATCATATGCAATAAAGACAGTTTTATTTTTTATTTCCCATTCTGTATGCCTTTTATTTCCTTTTCTTATCTTGTTTCATTAGCTAGGACTTCCTGTACAATGTTGAATAGAAGTGATCTTACCAGGAAAACATCTAGTTTCTCATCATTAAGTATGATTTTAGCTGCACATTTCTTGTAGATGTTTTTTGTCAAGAAGAGGAAGTTCCCTTCTTTTCTTTGTTTGCTATCATAAATGGATGTTGGGTTTGGTCGAATGCTTTTTCACTTTCGTTTACAGGCGCACCTTGGAGATATTGCGGGTTCAATTCCAGGCCACTGCAATAAAGCAAATATTGCAATAAAGCAAGTCACACGAATTTTTTAGTTTCCCAGTGTATATAAAAGTTATACTTACACTATGTTGTAGTCTATTAAATGTGCAATAAGCATTGTGTCTAAAAAAACAATTTACATACCTTAATTAAAAAATATTTTGTTGCTAAAAAATGCTAACCATCATCTGAGCCTTCAGTGACTCATTATCTTTTTGCTGGTGGAGATCTTGTAAAAAATGCAAAATCGACGAAGCACAATAAAGTGAAGAGCAATAAAATGAGGTATTCATATACCTCAATAAAATCCTTTCATTTCTGGGATTAATAATTTCTGTCTTCCCTCTTTTTCTTCTCAGTTAGCTTGATGTTTATCAATTTTATTAATCTTTTCAAAGAACTAGCTTTTGGTTTTGTTAATTTTCTCTGTTGATTTCACACAATTACATTGATTTCTAATTTTTATTTCTTTTCTTGTACTTACTTTAGATTTAATTTGCTTTTCTTTTTTTTTATTCATTTATTTTTTCCCCCAAAGCCCCAGTGGATAGTTGTATGTCACAGCTGCACATCCTTCTAGTTGCTGTATGTGGGACGCGGCCTCAGCATGGCCGGAGAAGCGGTGTGTCGGTGCGCGCCCGGGATCCGAACCCGGGCCGCCAGTAGCGGAGCGCAAGCACTTAACCGCTAAGCCAGGGGGCCGGCCCTGCTTTTCTTTTTGTAATTTCCTACGGTGGATATTTACATCATTGATTACGGGTCTGTCTTCTTTTGTATGCATTCAGTGCTGTAAATTTCCCTCTGGGCACTGCTTTTGCTACATCCCACAAACTTGGATGAGTTATATTTTCACTTAATTCAAAATAATTTTTTATTGCTCTTAAGACTTCTTTTAGGGCCGGCCCCGTGGCTTGGTGGTTAAGTGCCCATGCTTCGCTACTGGCAGCCCGGGTTCGGATCCCAGGCGCGCACCGACCCACCACTTATCCAGCCACGCTGAAGTGGCGTCCCACATGCAGCAACTAGAAGGATGTGCAGCTATGACACACAACTATCTACTGGGGCTTTGGAGAGAAAAAGGGGGAAAAAAGGAGGAGGATTGGCAATACATGTTAGCTCAGGGCTGGTCTTCCTCACACACACACAAAAGACTTCTTTTATTCATGTGTTATTTAGAAGTGTGGCATATAATCTCCAAGCATTTGGGAGTTCCCCAACTGTCTTTCTCTTATTGATTTCTAGATTGATACCATTTTGATCTGAGAGTGTATTTTGTATGATTTCTATTCTTTCAAATCCGTTAAGGTGTGTTTTATGTCCCAGAATGTTTCACGTGAGCTGGAGAAGAATATGTATTCTGCTGCTGTTACATGAAGTATTTCTTGAATTTCAATTAAATCTAGTTGTTTGATGGTGCTGTTCAATTCAAATATGTCCTTCCCGATTTTCTGCCTGCTGGAACTCTTATTAATTGCTAGTAGGGAGGTGTTGACGTCGCTGGTTATGATAGTGGATTCATCTATTTCTGCTGCAGTCCTATCAGTTTTGCCTCATGTATTTTGCCACAGTGCTGTTTGCACATAGATGTGAAGGACTGCTGTATCTTCCTGGACCCCTCACCCTTTATCATTACATAATGCCCCTCTTTATCCCTGTGAGTTTTCCTTGCTCTGAAGTCTACATTGTCTGAAATTCATAGAGCTATGCCAGCTTTCTTTTGTTTACTGTTGGCATTGTATATCTTCATCATTTCACTGTCTTTATATTTAAAGTATGTTTCTTGTAGACAACATATACTTATTTTTTTATCTGCTGTGACAGTTTCTTTCACTTGTACTTAGACCATTGACTTTTAAAGTGATTATTGATCTAGTTGGATTAATATCTACTATAATTTTTTGTGTTTTCTGTTTGTTGCCCTTGTTCTTTCTTTCTTTTTTGTCTTCCACCTTTTTTCTGCCTTTTGTGGCTTTAATTGAGCATTTTGCCTGAGTCCATTTTTTCTACTTTCTTAGTATATCAGTTATATGTTTTTAGAACTTTTTTAGTGGTTGCCCTTGATTTTGCAGTAGACATTACTACTAACCCAAGTCCTCTCTCGTGTAACGTTACACCATTTCACTGGATGTGCAAGTACTTCATAACAGCGTGTTCCAATTCCTCCTTTCCTGTCCCTTGTAACATTGCTATCATTCATTTCACTTATCCAAAAGCTACAATTACTGAATATGTTGTTACTTTTATTATTTTGAACAGCTATATGTCAGATTAATTAAGAAGAAAAACAAATGATTTTATTTTACCTTCATGCATTCTTTCTGTAATGCTTTACCTTTTTTTCCCACCATTTTCTTTCTTTCTGATGAATTTCTTGAACATTTGTTGCAGAGTAGGTGTCCTAGTGACAAATTCTCTCAATTTTTATTTGTCTCAGAAAATCTTTATTTCTCCCTCATTTTTTTTTAAGTAATTTCTCCTGGATTTATTTATTTTGGGTTTTTTGGAGGAAGATTCGCCCTGAGCTAACATCTGTTGCCAATCTTCCTCTTTTTCTTTTTTCTCCCCAAAGCCCCAGTACATAGTTGTGTATCCTAGTTGTAGGTCCTTCTAGTTCTTCTATGTGGGACGCTGCCTCAGCCTGGCTAGATGAGTGGTGAGTAGGTCCGCACCCAGGATCCAAACCAGTGAACCCCAGGCCACCAAAGTGGAACATGTGAACTTAACCGCTACGCCACCAGGCCAGCCCCATCTCCCTCACTTTTAAAGGATAGTTTTTGCTCAATACAGGGTTCTAGTTGTATTGTTTTTTCTTTCATCACTTTATTTCACAGCTCTCCCTTCTTGCATGCATGGTTTATGAAAAGAGATCCAATTTGATTCTTATCCTTGTTTCTCTATAAGTAAGGTGTTTTTTCTTTTCTGGCTTCTTACAGTATTTTCTCTTTGTCTTTGATTTCTCTCCATTTTGAATATGGTATACCTGGTTGTACATTTCTTGGTATTTGTCCTGCTTAGTGTTCTCTGAGCTTCCTGAATTTGTGCTTTTCGTGTTTTTCATTAATTTTAGGAAAATCTCAGTCACTATTGCTTCACTCATTTCTTTTTTCTGTTCCTTTTTTTCTTATTCTTTAGGTATTCCCATTATGTAATTGTCCCACAGTTATTCTGGATAACTGGATATTATCCAGATATTCTGGATATTCTGTTTTGTCATTTTTGCTCTTTTTTTAATCTTTGCATTTCAGATTGGAAGATTCTATTGATACTTCTTTAAGCTCCCTGATTCTTTTCTTGGTCATTTCCAGTGCATTGATGAACCCCTCAATGGCATTCTTCATTTTTGTTAGTGTTTTTTATTTCTTGCATTCCCTTATGATTCTTTCTTAGGGTTCCATCTCTGCTTACATTACCCATCTCTTCCTGCATGTTGTCCACTCTTAGAGCCCTTAGCATATTAATCATGATTGTTTTCAGTTTCTGGTCTGGTAATTCTTGGCATATGTGTGGTGTCATCCATCTCTACATCTCAAACAAACCTTGGGTGGGGTTCATCTGCCTCTGCCAAGTGACCATAACAGTTATAGAAAAGATAACATGGTATATACATTGCAGTACACTTTGCTTAATTGTTCTGTTGATAAAACTCACAGATCTCTACATATCAATATATGCCACTCTTTGTATTTCTAAAGGTACATATAATGATGAGCTTATGTAACCTATTCTTTCCAAATGGACACTTGGCTTGTTACCAATTTTTGCTGCCAAAACTGTGAATTAAAACTCAGATTGCCATGTTACAGGGCAAACAAAGATATACAAATCATGTTCTTCTCCAAACTTAATTAATTCTTTAAATTTTTATCATCAAATATATTCAGAAAAGAATGTACAAAATGGCTTTTGGCAAGATTTAATAATAGCAATATAATAGCCTTGGAATAATCATCAAAATTCAGAAATGGGCCTTGGGTAGTTAGAATCTCCTGATGTTCTCTTCTCTGATTTATCTCCATCTTGCCCTGTCAGTGATCAATGTCCTGATTCTTTGGTTATTCTTCCTACCTTTAGCATCTTTTATTTTTCACTAAGCAGTGTTCTTTTAGTTTTGCCTCCTTTGAACTTTGAATATAAGAGTATTAATGGAGGGCCGGCCCTGTGGCTTAGTGGTTAAGTGCACTCGCTCCGGTACTGGCGGCCTGGGTTCGGATCCTGGGCGTGCACCGACGCACCGCTTCTCTGGCCATGCTGAGGCTGCATCCCACACTCAGCAACTAGAAGGATGTGCAACTATGACATACAACTATCTACTGGGGCTTTGGGGGGAAAAAGGAGGAGGATTGGCAATAGGTGTTAGCTCAGGGCTGATCTTCCTCACAAAAAGAATAAATCAATAAAATCTTATATCTCATGTATTACAGATATTTTTCTCCCACTTCATTGTTTGTTAACTCTCTTAATTTTAATATATTTGAGTTTGTCAGTCTCTTCCTTTATGGCTCACTCTTTCTTGTATGAGAAAATTCTCCCTATACTTGCATCAAAAATACAATTACCTTACTTCTGAAAGTGTTTTAGTTTTGTCTTTCACATTTAAATCTACAATAAATATATTATTGTCCTTGGAGTAGAGAGGAATACAGTGCATTTTCCAATTAGGAAATGGTTTGTCCCTGCCCCATGTATTCAAGTGTTCATGGTGTCTGCCACTGCCCTACAATGCTGCTCTGTCCTTGACCAACCTTCCATACACACGCTGGCCCATGGAAGAGTCTTGCTTTCCCTTGATCTGTTTATCTCTCTGCTAATACTATGCTGACTGGAATACTATAGTTTGAAAATCTTTGATGTATGTTAGGCAAGTCATTATTACCTTGTTCTTCAGAAGACTGACCGTCGTTCTACATTTGTTCTTCCTATTAGGTTTGGAGAAGTACTTTTTTTTTTGCTGAGGAAGACCGGCTCTGAGCTAACACCTATTGCCAATCCTCCTCCTTTTTCTTCCCCAAAGCCCCAGTAGATAGTTGTATATCATAGTTGCACATCCTGCTGGTTGCTGTATGTGGGACACAGCCTCAGCACGGCCGGACGGGCAGTGCATCAGTGCGCGCCCAGGATCCGAACCTGCGCCGCAAGTAGCAGAGCGCACACACTTAACCACTAAGCCACAGGGCCGGCCCTGGAGAAGTACTTTTGTTGACTCCTGAAAAGTCTGTTTGGGGGATTTATGAAATTTTATAAACATATAATTTGGGATCGGTAACATCTTGATGCATGGAGTTCTTTTTAAGAACACGTGCCATCTTTCCACTTATTTCATTCTGCTTTGACATTACCAAAAAAATTTTTCAATTTTTATATTAGGATAGTTAATTATCTTTCATTAGTCTATTTAGTACTTAATTAAATTTGATTAGAGGGAAACTAGGTGCAAGCTTCCAAATGTTCTCTCTTACTGTAATCATGTAAGATGAGCTCAGTTTCCCAAGCAAAAGTTGTGACAACACACGTGTAGTATTTTCTACCAGGGAAGTTCATTAGGGACTCAGTGTGCAGTGTTTTTTGAGGGCTGATCGTGTAGGCACTCTCTCCTGTAACAAAAGTCCAGACTCAGAAGGAGTCTCCATTGTGGACTTCAATGAACTCACTTGCAAGCTACAACTCTTATCTGGTTTCTTAAGATCAGCAAGGCCCAGGGATACACTGTTACGGTTCTGCTGGAAAGAGCTTTTCCGTCATCTTAGCATCTCAATATGTGTGTTACCAGGCAATAGGCTTGCTCTGCTCACCACAGTCTGAGCCAGTTAATCACAGCAAGCTAGAGATCAAGAAAGGAAGTTTTAATTTGATTAGCCAGCAAAATCAGGAAGATGGCAGATTAATGTCTCAAAAAGAAATCTTCAAAGATTAAAGAATCTTGAGGCAGTTATATAGGGAAAATGAGCAGTAAGGAGGGGGTCCAAGGATGTTGGTCTCCAGGCATGATGGGCTCCAGGCATCACATAGTTCCATCCTTCTGTCAGCTGTGATGGATACCTTGTAGGTGTGTTTCTTGCCTGTGGTCAGCCTGTTCCTGGAGAGAAACTCATAGAACAAAGTTTTTAATGTATCAAGCTATTGGGGAGTACATACTTAAGCAGAGGCCATAAATCAGGAGAGCATGTGAACTTTTTAGAGTATATGCAGAGCAGCAAGTAGTGACACAGAGGAGGGGCTGGGGCCATGTAGTATAACAAGATGGCCTCACTTATGCTCACTTCACGTGTATGTGTGCTGAAAATTGGTAGGAAGCAACCCTAAGGCCCATGGGTATATATGCCTTCTTCCTCATGCTTGAGCTCTAACTTCTGATTAACTTGCCAGCTTTATGAAATGGGACAGATGGAATGAGTATTGTGATAAATATTAAACAAACAAGTTAAAATTAATAATTGTCCACAAGAATATTTTTATTCAGCCAGCTGAAAACTGACTCCTTCTGGCCTGGAGTATTTCCAGACAGCATGGCCAGCTGGACCTTGTTGCAAGTTGGATCTCCATAAGCCTCCTGGCTTCTCATGTTTGGTGGTGGGAATAGAAGAAAAAGCTTCCAGTTCTTCACTGTGTTTTATTCATTAAAATCTTATCCATATTTGACCATGTGCTTCGTGGAGTGCTGAGTGATATGGTAGATAAGAAGGAAGGAGATCAAAGTGTTTTTCTCACAAGGAATTGATGGTCTTAAAATGGAAACATTTTTTTATTTTTATAGCATTACAGTCATATGCTGCATAATGACATTTTTGTCAACAACAGACCTCATATACAACAGTGGTCCCGTAAGATAAGCAGTATATAGCCTAGGTGTGTAGTGGGCTATACCATCTAGGTTTGTATAAGTAGACTCTGTGAAGTTCACACAATGACAAAATTGCCTAATGATGCATTTCTCAGAATGTATCCCCCTTGTTAAGTGACACTTGACTTTCATTTCTTCAGGGTGTTCTAGACTCTGCCATTAGAGAGCAATAAGACTTGAAGTGATCAGAGTAAAAATGTGGAAATAATTTCTATGTGTTCATGAGCAGTTATGAGGAATTGAATGTGTACAGAGAATAAGAGTTCTGATGACCAAGCCATAGAATCAATGTTTTGAGGTCATACATGAACTTCTTATGAATTAAGTATAGATCCCCAGTGCTGTCAGTCTCATCCATTCTCTACACATACGTGGGATGGTTTAGGACCCAGTGGCCTTTGAAGATGTGGCTGTGAAGTTCACCCTGGAGGAGTGGGCTCTGCTGAACCCTTTGCAGAAGAAACTCTACAGAGATGTGATGCAGGAAACCTTCAGGAACTTGGCCTCAGTAGGTAAGAATGAGGACATTCCTTCACTTAGTCAGTTAGAAAACAAGTATTTCTTGCTTATCAACACTGTTATAAGATGTGGAAGGTGGAAAGGGAATAGTTTGGTAAATAAACTAGGCATGGTCACAGCTCATCATGGACCTAGAATCTAATAATTTTTCTGTAATTTCTAATAATTTTTAATGATTTTTCTGGGTCTGTATTTTAGGGAAAAAATGGGACTATCATGACATTGAAGATCAGTACAAAATCCAAGGGAGAAATCTAAGGTGAGTTGCACTCACAAGAGAAAGCAGCATCCCACAAGAGAATCTTAGTATATCATGAAATTTTTTTTAAAAAGCAAAGTATATAAGCCCAGTTTCTAATAAATTTTTTGAAAATTTTCACCAAAAATGTTTTCTTAAATATGACATGTTCAGTGTTTACAAAATAGTTCACTTGGAAACAGTATTTTAAAGCCCACAGATGACTGTCACTGTTTTGAAAATAACTATAGTCGAGCCCTCTTGTAGATCATTCAGTTTATTCACTTTCTTTTTTTTTTTTAAAGATTTTATTTATTTATTTTTCCCCCAAAGCCCCAGTACATAGTTGTCTGTCATAGCTGCACATCCTTCTAGTTGCTGTATGTGGGATGCGGCCTCAGCATGGCTGGAGGAGTGGTGCCTCCGTGCGCACCCGGGATCCGAACCCGGGCCGCCGGCAGCGGAGAGCACGCACTTAACCGCTAAGCCACGGGGCCGGCCCCAAGTTTATTCACTTTCAAACAATTCAGACAAGGCAGAAAACATAAACATAAATGATAAAAATGTAATTCTAATACCTATTAATAAACATAAACTCATTAATAAACCATTCATAATGTGCTTCTCATTTTTTATAGAAGTACTATGGGAGAGAGACTCTGTGAAAGTAAAGAAGGTAGTCAGTGTGGAGAAACCATCAGCCAGATTCTAAGTCTTAATCTGAACAAAAAACTTCCTATTGGAGTAAAACCATGTGAATGCAGTGTGTGTGGAAAAGTCTTTGTGCGTCATTCATCCCTTAATAGGCACATCAGATGTCACACCCAACACAAACCATATGAGTATCAGGAATCTGGAGAGAAGCCATATAAATGTAAAGAATGTGGAAAAGCCTTCAGTTATCTCCAATCTTTTCAAAAACATGAAAGAAATCACAATGGAAAGAAACCCTTTAAATGTAAGGAATGTGGGAAAACCTTCAGTTTTCACCAATCAATTCAAAGACATGAATGGACTCACACTGGAGAGAAACCCTATGAATGTAAAAAATGTGGAAAAGCCTTCATTTATCGCCAGTCTTTTCAAAAACATGAAAGAAATCACAAAGGACAGAAACCCTTTACATGTAATAAATGTGGGAAAGCTTTCAGTTATCGCCAGTCTGTTCAAAGGCATGAAAGGACACACACTGAGAATCCTTATGAATGTAAAAAATGTAGGAAAATCTTTAGTTCATCTCTAGATTTACAAATACATGAAAGAACTCACACTGGAGAGAAACCCTATGCATGCAAGGTATGTGGGAAAACCTTCACTTACATCACAAGTATTCGAACACACATGATATTGCACACAGGAGATGGACCTTATAAATGTAAAGAATGCGGAAAAGCATTCAATAATCCCAGTACATTTCGAATACATGAAAGAACTCACACTGGAGAGAAACCCTATGAATGTAAGAAATGTGGAAAAGCCTTTAGTTATCTCCAATCCTTTCAAGTGCATGAAAGAACTCACACTGGAGAGAAACCCTATGAATGTAAGGAATGTGGAAAAGCCTTCATTTATCACACAGTCTTTCGAGGACACATGAGAGTGCACACTGGAGAGAAACCCTATAAATGTAAAGAATGCGGGAAAGCCTTCAGTCGTCCCAGCACATTTCAAAGCCATGAAAGAACTCACACTGGAGAGAGACCTCTTAAATGTAAGCATTGTGGGAAAGCTTTTAATTGGCCCTCATCCTTAAAAAGCCATGTGATGAGAAAGCACAATGGATAGCAACCCTATAAATGTGAAAACTAGAAGAAAGGTTTCAATTTTAACAAATACTTTCGAAGTCATGTGAAAACTCCCACTGGAGAGAAATCCTATAAATGTAAGTAATAGGAGAAAGCCTGATGCAAATTAACTCATGTATAATAAGCCATAAAATTCAGAACGTGAAAGAAATGTTGTAAGATCATGATAACCTTAAGCAAATAGTCCTTTATTTCTCCAGCAAAAATGGATTTATTCTTGATAGCAAAGAATTACAATTCAGGATCTGCAACCATGGTGAACCATATGCAAGCACTGAGCAACAAGGGGAGGAGAAACTCGTGTATAGAGGGGATGAGGAAGTTGGGAGGGCTGTTGTAAACAAAGAGTCCATTGGAGGAGACTGGGAGTTCAGAGTGTAGTGGCTTTTCATTGGCTGATTGTGACAGCCTCTCATCAGCTGAGCTGTTGCTGGGGAAGAAGAGGAAGTCTTTCTTCTTCCTTTTGGGCTCTGCAGTCATTGAAGGACATGAGAGCTCCCCCTCTGGCCTCCTCACTCCATTTTACATGACTTTTCTGTTTATTAATTTTCACAATTATAAATACATTGTCTTTATCAGTGCCTCATTCTTAGAGTGGATCTCTGGATTTCTACTTCATACTTTCGCAAATAAACATTGAGATGAGATAATTCTCTAGGTACGCTTTAAGCATTAGTACATAAATTAATTTATTTTTGCTGAGGAAGACTGGCCCTGAGCTAACATCTATTGCCAATCCTCCTCCTCTTTTTTTGTCCCTTTTTCTTCCCAAGGCCCCAGTAGTTGTATGTCATAGTTGCACATCCTTTCTAGTTGCTGTATGTGGGACGCCGCCTCAGCATGGCCAGACAAGCAGTGCGCCAGTTCGTGCCCGGGATCCAAACCCAGGCCGCCAGTAGTAGAGTGCATGCACTTAACCACTAAGCCACAGGGCCAGCCCTAGTACATAAATTTAATAGGTAGTGTTTTTTTCTCTTAAATCAGTTAATAAAATTTTTGTCTTTCCATTTTGAAGTCTTGAATCCATGGGTGAATTAGAGAGTATTTCTAATATGCAAGTGGATTTAATTTTCTATAACTTTGTGTTATTTTAGTATAATATTTTAATTGTTCTGTGAGGGGCCATTGAAAAATGACATTTTGGTATTTGTTGGGATTTTCCTATTGGCCTCGTGTGGCAGGTGCTGGATATTCCTTACCCATTATAAATAGTCCTCCTTTCTTATGAGAAAAGCTTTCTTTTTCTTTCATCAGAAGAGCCTTATTTCCATTTTCCTTGCTAATAAATAGTTGGCATAAATTTGTAAGTATGAAAAGTTTATCATTGAGTATAATCTCACTTGAATTACTATTTACATCTTTTCCATTTATTCTTTATCATTGCTTCTGACTATGCTTTGGATAATAGACTTTACATTAAGAAAAGAGACCTGTGGGGCCTGCCCAGTGGCGCAGCAGTTAAGTGTGCACTCTCTGCTTTGGCGGCCCTAGGGTTTGCAGGTTCGGATCCCAGGCGCGCACTGACGCACTGCTTGTCAAGCCATGCTGTGGCGGCATCCCATATAAAGTGGAGGAAGATGGGCATGGATGTTAGCTGAGGGCCAATCTTCCTCAGCAAAAAAGAGGAGGATTGGCATTGGATGTTAGCACAGTGCTGATCTTCCTCACAAAAAAAAGAAAAGAGACCTGTGATAGGACAGTAAAATGTAGAATTGGAGATGGCTCTCCTGGAATGTATTATGTCAATATGGCTAATGTTGTAACCTACATTTTCTAGAACTTGTTCTTTTTATGGTTCCATGTTAGAATTCACCAGTAGCCTCACTTGCATGAGATTTGCCGAAGCAAAGAAGGCCTTAGTTTTGGGAACCATGGTACAAAGAGAGAAGATGCATAGGATTTTCGAATACACTGTCTTCCAGCCCATTTTCCTGATTCTTTGCCCTGCCAGCCAAGAGTGTTCTCAAAACCAACAGTGACTACCTGGTTTCCATTTTTTCAGAGCTGTAGGTTTCAGCAGATACCTCCATAAGTTCCACAGCAAGATCTGACACAGTTTAAGAATGCTCTCTGAAGTACTGACTGCACTCTTTAGATTATATTTGTATAAGGTCTAATTTGTATAGTAAACACCTTGTTCTGTTAATACTGTAGTGACTATATGTTCCTGATTCCACCAACTCAGCTACAATGATGCAGTCAAAAGGAATCACATGGGAGTTTGTTCCTCTGCTGCTCTGACCCAGTCCTTCCATGTGAGAATTAGCATCTTTCTCTTATCAGGCAGATTGTGGGTGTTTCTGATTACTCACAGCTGAACATAATTCCTCAGTACATTTTCACTTATATTTGTGTGTGATTTAAAACAATGTTTATTTTTTGGTTTGTTGATTCTGTAAATGTTTCTTAGAAATATTTTATTAACTGTTCCAGACAACTTGTATACTAACAAATATTATTTTTTTAATTTCCTGATAGGATATATTAAAACATCTCATTGCAACTGTGGATTTTCAGATCAACTTGTAATTTTGTCAAATTAATCATTATACATTCCGAGTTAATATCACCATGTGCGTACAAGTATTTTTTCCTCAAATTTTATTTTTTATTCTATAGTTATAATTTTTGTCATGAAACTAATTTCTCATTTATTCATAACACCAAAAACATATCATGGTTTCGTCAGTGCCATCTTGTCAAAGACTACCAGGATGGCATCTGTAGTCAAAGAGAAGGGTGTAATGAATTGTAGTAATAAGGATGACTGCAAACCATAAATGACAATGGGCTGTATCAGTAAGAGGGTGCTCAAAAGATCTTCTTACACAATTTGGGCTTGTGAGACTCTTAGGGAAATTAATACATTTACAAGCAGCCATTTATACAGGGGAATTGGGAAGGAAAAAAACACACCTACAGACCCGGGGAAAACCCATGCCCAGAAGAGGCCTGAGAAGACCTTAGGCTTTTGTGCCAAGCTGATAGTAGAGGTCTTCCCCCGCACGGAATCAGGCTGTAAAGAGTAGGAGATGTGGCTGTTTTTTCAAATACCCAATTTTCAACAAAAGATCGTGAGGCATACAAAGAAACTGGGAAACATGGCCCACTCAAAGGAACAAAATAAATCACAAATTTCCTGAAACACACCTTAAAGAAACAGAGGCTTCAGACTTAGTAGACAATGACTAAAACAACAGTCTTAAATATGCTCGAAGAGCTTAAGGAAAACAGAGAACTAAAGGAAGTGAGGAAAACCATATATGAACAAAATAAGAATACCAAAGAGAGAAGTTATTTTTATAATAACCAAATTCTGGAGCTGAGGTATAAAAGAACTGAATTGAAAAATTCACTAGAGGGTCAACAGCAGACTTGAACAGGCAGAAGAAAGAATCAGCAAACTTGAAAACAGGTCATTTGAAATTATCAAGTCTGAGGAGCAGAGAAAAAAGAATAAAGGAAAGTGAACAGAGCCAAGGGACTTAGGGGATACCAGTAAACCAATCAATATACACATTATGGGAGTCCCAAAAAGAGAAGAGAGGCCCAGAGTTTATTTGAAGAAATAATGGGAGAAAGTTTTTTCTGCTCCTTTCTCTGTCTTCTGGTACTCCTATTATGCATATGTTGGAGTACTTAGTGTTCCACATTTTCTGAGGGCTCTTTACATTTTTCTTCCTTTCTTCTCTATTTTCTTTAGATTGCATAATCTCTATCCATCTATATCTTCTCTGTCCCTATTGATATTCTTTGATGTGACCTTGTTACCATACCTTCCTTCTTTAAACGTGGTTTCCCTTAGTTCTTTAAACATATTTGTAATGGCTGCTCTGAAGTCTTTGTTAAATCCATCATCTACACCCTCTCACGGGCAGTTTCTGTTACCTTCCTTTTTCCGGTTTGTAGGTCACACCTTCGTTTCCTTTCATGTATCATAAACTCTCTGTGAAAATTTGACATTCTAGATCATGTACTTTCCAGGGCTGCTTGTTGTTTGCTTGTTTATTTGTTTAGTGACTGGCTGACATTTTAGTGACATCTGTTATCCCCACATGTGAGCCTCTGGTGTTGCTCTTCAGAGAGCACGGTCTTGGGCATGCTTACAGTCACATTGGGGATGACAGTGGTTTTGACAAGGCTCTTGTTGACTCTCTCTTTTCCTGATCACACTGTTATTGTAGGCTGATCACACTATTGTTTTTGACAGTGCCCTGGGACATAAATTGCTCCAGAGTCTGATCCCATTTAATTCCTGCCCCTTTGTAGAGGTGGTTTTTGAGGCCAAGGTTTGAGGTTTGTTCTGATCCCAAGAGGGCTTTCCTTATCTATCTTTTTCCCTGGTTCTCTTGTAAACTAGCTGGCCTAATTGTTTGGTTTGTTGCTCTTGTGAAGTTACTTCATTGCTCACCATCAAATCCTCCACTGTTTTTGAGAGTATCTTTAGTCTTGAACTTCCACACATTTGTTTCAAATGAAGTCAGCTTCTTTGGAGAGAGTTTTGGAGCATGTGTTCTTAGGGACTTCCTCTGCCTATGAGCAAAATCTTTGAGTCACAACTGTGGAAGTGTGGGTGGCAGCCTCTGGTCTTCTTGGCTTGCCTCTCATGGCTTAGAACTTCAACCCTATGAATGAGCTGGGGCAAGGTCACTTGGGGCTCCAGTATTCTCAACATGCCATGTGTGAGGCAGAGTCTCTGCCCTATCAATGACAGCCAGTTGGAAAAGTGAGTCCCTGAACTTCTTGCTTCACTCACCTGGAATGAGCCCCTGCAATATGTAGCTGAGAGGGGATGAGAAATGCTGGTGACTGCCCCTTCCAGAAAAATACCATGGCCCTTGACTGAGAACAGGGGATAGAGGAAGTCTTGTGTTCTTGGCTGCCCCTGCCTGGAGTGGAATTTCCATCACACTGAACTGAGAGTGGCAGAAAGCAAGTTGTGGTTCAAATGCCACAGACTCACTGTTCTTACTCTCACTTAGTACATTTTGTTGAATAGATGTTTGTTCATTTGCTGTATGCCCTTATGACACTTTCCAGAGCCAAATGACTGGATTTTTAAAATAATTCTTATCAGGCTGGCCCAGTGGCATAGTGGTTAAGTTCGCATGCTCCACTTTGGCAGCCTGGGGTTCACAGGTTCTGATCCTGGGCGTGGATCTGTGACCCACTTATCAAGCCATGCTGTGGCAGGCATCCCACCTATAAAGTAGAGGAAGCTGGGCACAGATGTTAGCCCAGGGCCAATCTTCCTCAGCAAAAAGAGGAGAATTGACAACAGATGTTAGCTCAGGGCTGATCTTCCTCACCAAAAAAAAACAATAATAATAATTTTTATCATTTATACTCATTTTGCTGGAGAGAGGGTCTACAGATTTCATGCTGCCATTCTAGAATAGTATTTTTTCTTTTGATGCTATGGTAAATGGAATTTTCTTAATTTCAGTTTTGGATTTTTCATTGCTACTATATAGCAATACATTTGATTCTTATATATTGTCCTGTATCTCATGACCTTGCTATTAGTTCTAGTAGTCTTTTCCTCCCTTAGATTCAATAGGAATTTCTATAAACAAGATCATGTCATCTGCAAATAAACATAGTTTTACTTCTTTGTTTATAATCTTTGTTCCTTTAAGTTTTCTTTCTTGCCTTGCACTAGCTAGGTGTTCCAGGACAATTTTGAATAGAAGTAGTAGATGGAGACACTTACTTTGTTTCCAGTCTGAGGGGCAATGCATTCAGTCTTACACCACAAAGTAGGATGTTACCTCTAGGTTTCCGTATGTTTCATCAGGTTGAGGTTGTTTCCTTCCAGATATAATTTGATGAGAATTTTTATCATGAATGCATGTTGGATTTTTCTCATGTGTTTTCTGTATCTGTGGAGATTATCGTATGCTTTTGTTTTTAGTCTTTTAATATGATGTCTTACGTTGATTTTCAGATGTTAAATCCACCTTTACATTCTTAGACAAACTCCATTGTCATATAGAAACCTTTTTATGTATTGCCTTATTTTGTTTGCCAATATTTTGTTTGTGATGATCATTCATCTGGCTATTGGTGGTTTTTTTTCCTTTTTCTTTTTTCTCACAGTCTACCCAAACCCACTTCTTTTCCGAGGTTGTTTTTTTTTTTTTTTTTTTTTTGGTAGCTTCATTGAGGTATAATTGGCAAATAAAATTATAAAATATTTAACGTGTACATTGTGGTAATTTGACACAAGTATACAGTTTGAAAGGATTCCGTCATTTTTCTTTTCTTGTGATGTCTTTGTCTAGCTTTGGTAAAATGATTTATAATGTAGCTTCTCCTCTCTTATTGGTGTTGTAATGGTATTACTTTTTCTTTAAATGTATGTCAGGGGCTGGCCCCGTGGCTTAGTGGTTAAGTGCATGCGCTCTGATGCAGGTGGCCCGGGTTCAGATCCCGGGCGCGCACAAACACACCGCTTCTCCAGCCATGCTGAGGCGGTGTCCCACATACAGCAACTAGAAGGATGTACAACTATGACATACAACTATTTACTAGGGTTTTGGGGAGAAAAAAGGAAAAAAAGGAGGAGGATTGGCAATAGATGTTAGCTCAGGGCCAATCTTCCTCACACACACAAAAACAAAGTATGTTAGAATTCCAGCACTGAGGCTGTCTGGGCCATGGCTTTTCATTGTGGGAAGGTTTTTAACTACTACTTCAATTTCTTTGCTTGATAGAGGCCTATTCAGATTTTCTATCTCTATTTCTTTTTGAGTCTAATTTGATAGGTGTGTGTGATGGTAGGAATTGTCCATATCAAATAAATTATCCAGTCTGTTGGCATTAAGTAGTTCATATGATTCCCTTATAGCTTTTTAAATCTCAGGTATATTTGTAGTGTTATCTTCCTTTTTTTTTTCTATTTTGGTAATTTGTGTCTTTTTTTTTCTTGGTTAGTCCTGCTTTGATCTTATCGATTTTCTTGGTCTTGTCAGAGAACCGTTTTGGTTTTATTGATTTTCTGTTTTTTTCTTTCATTAATTTGTGCTTCTATTTTTATTTTTTTTTTTAGATTTTATTTATTTATTTTTTTCCCCCCAAAGCCCCAGTAGATAGTTGTATGTCACAGCTGCACATCCTTCTAGTTGCTGTATGTGGGACGCGGCCTCAGCATAGCCGGAGAAGTGGTGTGTCAGTGCGCGCCCGGGATCCGAACCCGGGCCGCCAGCAGCGGAGTGCGAGCACTTAACCGCTAAGCCACGGGGCCGGCCCTGTGCTTCTATTTTTAATATTTACTTTTTTTTAACCTTTCACTTGATATGCTTTTCTTGTTCTAGTTTCTTGAAGTTGAAACTTAAACTGTTGATTTCAGATCTTTCTTCCTTTCTAATGTATTTGAAACTATATATTTGACCCTAAAACTTCTTTGTGTTTATTCCATAAATTTTGATGTTCTATTTTCATTCTCATTTATTTCAAGATATTTTTCTAATTTTTCTTTTGATTGCTTCTTTGATTTTTTTTAATTCCTTTTTTGTGATTTGAATTACTTGATTTCTTCTAGAACTCAAGGCAATTTTTTAAAGTTAAATTCTTTCCTTCCTATATAGTTAACATCTTTTTCCATTAAAATGACTTATTATTCATTCATATTAGTAAACACTTATATCTTGCTTTCATCAGGGCTCTGCAGCCAAAGATCATCAGGAACACAGTTGTAGTAGAAAAAAAGTTGAGTTACTGACTCACTGTAACAGTGGAGACGGGGCTGGCCCGGTGGCACAAGTGGTTAAGTGCGCGTGCTCCACTGCGGCGGCCCAGGGTTCGCCGATTCGGATCCCGGCCGCACTGACGCACTGCTTGTCAAGCTGTGCTGTGGTGGCGTCCCATATAAAGTGGAGGAGGAGGAAGATGGGCGAAGATGGGCACAGATGTTAGCCCAGGACCAGTCTTCCTCAGCAAAAAAAGAGGAGGGTTGGTGGATGTTAGCACAGGGCTGATCTCCTCACCAAAAGAAAGAAAAAAAAATAGTGGAGACCATACACCATGAAGAACCATGATGCATCTCCGTAGAGAGTGATAGGATGGACTCATTGCACGATTTGGGCTTGCATTAGGTGGAAAGTTCAAGGAACTGGGGCTTTGATTAATGATATGAGGAAATAAATGTACTTCTGTGATTGGGTATCTTAATCATTCTTAACTAGAGAGCAAGAAGAATGGAATGGGGCTAAAACTAATAGATGAAGATGCAACAGTCAGTTGTCTGTGCCAGAATAGTGAGATGTTTGGTAAGTTTTGTGGTTTGGACAATTTTCTTGTATAAACCAGGTACAGACATGATAATCACCTCATATTGGTCTTGTTCCGTCACAGTCAGCAAGTAAACCTGTGTGATGTGGTTATCTGTAAGATAATTTATATTCAACAGCAGAACAACATCGCCTTGATGTGAGCCCCAGGCCAGCACCCCAAGGCCTGTCTGGTGCTGTCTGTCCAGCTCCCACCTTGCAGAGCGTGCTCACTCTCTCTCAGGCACCATTTCCAATATTTTAGGGAAATTAACTCAGTACACATAGATTAATTCAGTAAAACCTCAGCAAGTTCTATAAAGTAGATATAGTTCCTATCTGATTAAAAAAGCAAGTGGGGGCAATAAATCTCAGTGAACTTCCAGTGGTCACAAAAGCTAGTAAATGACAAATAAAGGACTGAATTAAAACCCATACCTTTTGGCTCAGAGATCATGCTCTTAGTGAAATTCCAGTTTTGGAGCATCTCATCTGTGTCAGGTGTTCTAAGCCAGAAGTAGGCAAAACTTTTCTACAAAAGAGCCAGATAGTAAATTTGCTCATTTTGGCAATCTGTATGACCTTTGTCACAGCTATTCGATTCTGCCCTTGTCCCACTAATAAGTAGCCATAAATGTGTAAACATATAGGCATGGATGGTTCCAATTAAACTTGGTCTACAAATACTGGTGGAGGACCAGATTTTGGCATGTGGGTCATGGGATACTGACCCTTGCTATAGTCTGTAAACTAACAGATTACACACAAAAGTCACCAGGGCACTCTAGGCTTTTGATGTAGAGTCATGAAAAAGCAGGACTAAGAGGAGGTCTAAATTCTCATGTCTTCTTCCTCCTGCTTGAGATCTGATTTCTCAGTGCATTGTATGTCTCCATGAATGGGACACAGGACGAAGACAGAGTAGCAGAATATTACACACACAGTGATGTCAGCAGAATGGTGAGCTAGGAAGCTCCAAGCCCTTGTTCACCCACAGAAACACTGAGGGCAAGAAAAAAGTAGAAATTTCTGAAGCAACTTTGCGGAGTCTGGAAACAGTCAGAAGTTTACAGCAACGAAGTGAATGCCCAATCAAGAAAAACCCATCTTCAAATGGTGGGAAAGCTTTGTGGCTTTTTTACTCACCCCTCCTGAACCTCTCCCCAGCATGATGGTGGCCTTGGTTTGGAAGCAGTGGCAGCCCGGTTCCTAGTTTCCTCCCTTGAACTCAAGGAAGAAGAGCAGACCTTATTGGCAAATTATTGTGTGTGTCTGCTCTAACGTGTCTGGGGGATCCCTGAAGGACACACAAGGCGCTTGCCTCTGGTTCACCTGACTGGGAACTCAGGTGGGAAGAGCAGACTGAACAGCTTGTAAAAGCTACAAAGTGACTGCAGACCTGCAGATGCCTGGGGCGAGAGCTTGTGGGTGGAGACATACAGCTGAGGGGAAGTTAGGGGGAAACTCTCAGGGAAATTAGGACATTTAAAAGTAGCTGTGTATGGGGGAATTGAGGCCACTGTGTGCCCAAGCAAGATGCATGCTCAGAAAAAGCTAAGGAGACCTTAAGCTTTCACTTCAGGCTGAGAGCAAGACTAGCTAAGTGTTGAAGGAGTGGCCCAGAGCAGAGCTCCTCTGCAAAGGCTGGGAGAGCTCCTGACATTCAAGAAATTCTGTCAAAACATCAGCTAAACACAAGCTAAAGGAACAGAGACTTCAATGATCACACACAAGGAATGGTGTTTGCAAAAGTAGTTTGGAAAAGCCTTAAAACAGACTACTACAGCTTTCAACAATTTGAAAATAAAAGATTGCAAACCCTGGGAAAGGATAAGAGTTATCACATTAAACTCCAGAGTTATCACATTAAAATAGTCAACTGCCTGATTTTTAACAAAAATATCAGGACATGCAAAGAAACAAAAATATGGCCCATTCAAAGAAACAAAATAAATTGACAGTCCAGACATCAGACTTGCTAGACAAAGAGTTTTTTTTTTAATAGAGAATAGAAAAACAATAGAGAAAATCAACAACACCAAAGGTGGGTTCTTCGAAAAGATGAACAAAATTGACAAACCTTTAGCTAGATTGACTAAGAAAAAATGAGAGAAGATGCAAATTATTAAAATAAGAAATGAAAGTGGAGACATCACTACCAATTTTACAGATAGAAAAGATTATAAGAGAATACCATGAACAATTAAACAAATACATTGGATAACCTAGGTGAAATGGACAAATTCCTAGAGGCACACAATACACCAAAACTGAATCATGAAGAAATAGAAAATCTGAATAGACTTACAACCAGTAAGGAGAAGGAGTCATTAATCAAAAACCTCCCAACAAGAGACCTGATGGCTTCACTGGTGAATTCTACCACACGTTTAAAAAAGAATTAATGCCAGTACTTCTCAAACTCTTCAAAAAATAATCGAAGAGGAGGGAACACTTCCTAACTCATTCTTATGAGGCCAGCCTTGCCCTGATACCAAAGCCAAACAAAGACACTACAAGACAAGGAAACTACAGTCCAATATCCCTGATGAATATTGATGCAAAAATCCTCAAGAAAAGTTCAGCAGCATATTAAAAGCATTATACACTGTGACCAAATGGGATTTATCCATGGATGCAAGGATGGTTGAACATTGAAAATCAATCAAGGGGCCGGCCCCATGGCGTAGTGGTTAAGTGCGCACCCCGCTGCTGGCGGCCCCGATTCAGATTCCGGGTGCGCACCAGTGCACCGCTTGTCAGGCCATGCTGTGGTGGCGTCCCACATAAAGTGGAGGAAGATCAGCAGGGATGTTAGCTCAGGGCCAGTCTTCCTTGGCAAAAAGAGGAGCATTGGCATGGATGTTAGCCCAGGGCTGATCTTCCTCACAAAAAGAAAAAAAAAATCAATCAATGTAATATACAATATTAACAGAACGAAGGGAAGAAAATTACACGGTCATCTCAATTGATGCAGAAAAGGCATTTGACAAAATTCACCACCCTGTTATGATTAAAAAAACACTCAATTAACTAGGAATAAAAGGAAACTGCCTCAACATAATAAAGGGGATATTTGAAAAGACCACAGCTAATATCATACTCTGGTGCAAGACTGAAAGCTTTTCCTCTAAGATCAAGAACAAGACAAGGATGGCCACTTTCATCACTTGTATTCAGCGTAGTCCTGGAACTTACAGTCAGAGCAATTAGACAAGAATAAGAAATAAAAGGCATCCAAATTAGAATGGAAAAGGTAAAATTATCGCTGTTCACAGACAGCATGATCTTATATGTAGAAAACTCTAAAGATCCCACAAGATAACTGTTAGAACTAATAAATTCAGCAAATTTGCAGGATACAAAATCAACTTGCAAAAATCATTTGTGTTTCTATACACTAACAATGAAAGATTAATTCAAAAGGGAAATTAAAACAATTCCATTTACAATAGCATCAAGAAGAATAAAATACTTAGGAATAAACTAAACTAAGGAGGCAAAAGACTTATACACTGAAAACTACAAATGTTGCTGAAAGAAACTGAAGACGACACCAATAAATGGAAAAACTTCCTGTTTTCCTGGATTTTCTTGTTTTCGTGGATGGGGAGACTTAAGATGTCAATACTACACAAAGTGATCTACAGATTTGATGCAATCCCAACAATGTTTTTTGCAGAAATAGAAAAAGTCCATTCTAAAATTCATATAGAATCTCTCAGTACCCCAAATAGCCAAAATAATCTTAAAAAAGAAAAAGTTGGAGACCTCACACTTCCTGATTCCAAAACTTCCTCAAAGCTCTAGTAATCAAAAAGTGTGGCACGGGCATAAGGACAGACATACAGGTCAACGGAATAGAATCAAGAGTCCAGAAATAAAACCATACATCTATGGTTAATTGATTTTTGGTAAGGGTGCCAAGGCCATTCAGTGGAGAAAGGACAGTCTTTTCAACAAATAGTGTTGAGACAACTGGATATCTATATGCAAAAGAATGAAGTTAGACCTTTATCTTGTGCCATATACAAAAATTAACTCAAAATGGATCAAAGACCTAAATGTAAGAGCTAAAACTATCAAACGCTTAGAAGAAAACATAGCAAATCATTACATTGGATTTGGCAGTGATTTCTTGGATATGACACCAAAAGCACAGGCAGCAAAAGCAAAAATAGACAAGAGAAACTATCTCACCTGAGGAAGAGTAACAGGAACCCTCAGTGGTAGCCAGTTGATCAGAAGTACCAGTGGCAACCTGGGACTTGCAACTAGTGTCTGAAGTGAGGGCAGTCTTGTGGGACTGAGCCCTCAAACCTGTGTAGTCTGATGCTAAATCCAGGTATCCAAATTGAATTGAATTGTAGGACACCCAGCTGGTGTCCAGAAAATAAGAGAAATGGTAGGTAGTGTCAGAATTGGTTGGTGTAAGGGAAGAAACAGTTCATCTGGGCGAGGAGGTCCATCATGGTCTTACATAGTAGGGAACAGGCCAGATTAGACAGGAAGATCTAGGAGACAATGAAGTGTCATGTAGGAGTGACCACACCTGACCAGCCAGGGAGGTTCAGGACAGACAGGACACCTTGGATAGGCCGGGGTCTCAGGTAGGGGGCTTGCTAGGAGGACCAGTACAGGCTCCTCAACTGAGCCACAACTTCATGTAGCAGGGACAAGACCAGGCAGGCCAGGCCATGGTGTCCATGTTCGGTGGACTGCTCTGGGGAGGTCCAGGCTGACGCCCTGGTGGAGTCTTGTTCTCACATAGACGATACCAGGCCACGCTGGCTGCAAATGTCCAGGACAGACACCCCAGGCCAAGTCCCAGTCTCAGGTAGACAGAACCAAGCCAGGCCAGCCAAGAGATCTAGGATGCACACCCTGGCAACTCATATTGGAGGGACCAGGTCAGGCCAGCCAAGGTGGTGAATACGGGCACTGTGGCCAAACCAAGGTCTCATATAGGAGCAGCCAGTCCCAGATGGCCAACAAGATCCAGGACAGACACCCTACCTGGCCATGGTGATGTAGGGGGAGCCAGGCTGGGCCACCCATGGAGGTCCGGATGGACATTGGTGGAGCCATGGTCTCATGAAAGGGAGACTGTCTGAGTCTGCTTGGGCTGCTGGAACAAAATACCATAGCCTGGGTGGCTTAAACAACACATTTCTTTTTTTTTTTTTTTTTTTTTAAAGATTTTATTTATTCATTTTTTTTCCCCCCAAAGCCCCAGTAGATAGTTGTATGTCATAGGTTCACATCCTTCTAGTTGCTGTACGTGGGACTCGGCCTCGCGTTGGACGGAGAAGTGGTGCCCTGGGGCGTGCCCGGGATCCGAACCCGGGCCGCCAGCATCAGAGCGTGCACACTTAACCGCTAAGCCACGGAGCCGGCCCAACAACACATTTCTCATAGTTGTGGGGGCTGGAAGTCTGAGATCGGGGTTGGGTTCTGATGAGAGCTCGCTTCCTGGCTTGCATTCGGCCCCTTTTTCACTGTGTCCTCACACGGCAGGGGTGGAGGGAGAGGGAGAGAGAGCGCTCATGTCTCTTCCTCTTCTCATGTGGACATTAGTCCCATCATAAGGGCCCCACCCCATGACCTCATCTCACCCTAATCACCTCCCAAGGGCCCCACCTCCAAATACCATCACGTTGAGGATTAGGGCTTCAACATGTGAATTTTGGGGGAACACAAACATTCATCCACAGAGGAGACCATGCCAGCCTGCCAGGGAGGTCCAGGATGGACAAGCTGGCCTTAACACACCTTATGCAGGGCAGCTCCGGCCAGGGCAGTCAGGGATATTCAGGATGGAGACTCCAGCCAAGCCACACACGTGTGAGAGGAACCGGGCCAGCCAACCACAGAGGTCCAGGATGGACACCACTGCAGAGCCACAGTCTCATGTGGGAGAGACCAGTCCAGGCTGGCCAGGGAGGTCCAGTTGGGACAGCTGGGTCTCTCGTAGGAGTGACCAAGCCAGTCCCCTGCCCTGAAGGGAGACTTAGAAAAATCTTCTGCAGGCATATCCGGTGACCAGGGAGTTTTGGAGAGGGCGCTCTGAGCTCAGCCTGGTCTCAAGTAGGGCCTTGTAGTTGGAGGCACCCCACAACACCAAGGGTGAGTTAGAAATATTTGGGGGGATGCCTTCTGCAACCAAGCATCGGTTAGTACTGTGTCTGGTCCTGAGCTGCCCTCCCTAGGGCTCCTGGATGGCCTGGACTGGTCCTCTACTTCAGAGCGGAACTCGGAACATTTGGGGAAGGCCCGTCCTAAAAGCAGGGCCCCCAAGACGTGGTGTGGCCAGAGGGCTCTTCACGAGCCTCTCTGTGTGGCCCAAGCCAGTCCCAACTTCTGGTAGGGGACTAAGAAAACTTTACAGGGGGCGCTTCCAGTGCTTGGGACCTGTCATGGGTCGAATTGTATCCCCCCAAAAACTCACATGTTGAAGTCCTAACCCCCAGCACCTCAGAACGTGATCTCATTTGGAAATAGGGCCATTGCAGGTGAGCTGCAGTCACTGGGGTCACCCTAATCCCTTATGACTGTTGTCTTTATAAAAAGGGGGAGTTTGGACACAGACACACACTCAGGAAGAACGCCACGTGAAGAAGAAAGCAAAGGTAAAGGCCACCTGTGACGGCCCACGCAGGTCCCCACGGGCGGAGGGGACCTCCGCGTGCCTGTCAGCCCGCCCCTGCAATTCCCCGATGCCACTCTCCTCTGTGCGCAGTGACAGTCTCAGGGGAGCCCCTCCGGAGGCGGCGTGTGTCGCAGCCGGGACCACATCACTGCCCGCCTCCTGGCACTCAGTCTTGGGCCGCACAACGGGACCGGATCCCATTCCGCGGCCGCGGCCCCAGAGCTCCGGGGACGATATGAAAGCGGCCGCCAGGTGGCGCCGACAACCCCTGGACGGACCTGGAACCGCCACCTCGTCTGGGTGTCATTCGAACCGTGCATCTCGGCCTGCAGCAGCCAGGGGGTGGCCTGGTGGGCCCGGGACACCGTCCACGGAACTCCCTGGATGGCGGGGGCTGATTTCAGCCTGCAGAGGGGGACTTGGACATCTTTCAGGAGGCACCCCCAATGACCGGGCCCCACGTGGGACTGTGGCCAGCTTGGGGCGCCCTCCACAGGCCTCCCTGGCCGTTGTGGCTCAGTCTCCCTCTCCCAAGAAAACTTAAAAATACTTTGGGGACGCATAGCTGGTGAGCCAGCCCCACACGGGAGGGACCTCGGCTGGGCCCAGGACACCCTCCAAGGTGGTCCCTAGCCCACCTGGCAGCTGCCTCCCTCTAAAGGGGAGTTGGAAACGTTTTCCAGAGGTGTATGTGATGAATATGGCCCACGGGTGACCTGCACTGGGCCCAGAACACCCTCCCCGGGCCTCCCTGGATGGCTAGGGCCAGTTGCCTCCTCCAGAGGGAGACTTAGAAAAATGGGGGGAAGGGGGAGGCATCCAGCAACGGGGCCCCACAGGGGTCTGCAGGAAGGACTGGGGAGCCCTCTGAGCCCACTCCAGTGGCCCTCACCCTAGGGGGACTTGGAAACCTTTTGGAGAGGCACAGTGCCAACACAGGACCACGGCCCAGACGAGCTCCCACCAACAAAGGGGGCGCCTCTGGAAACAGGGCCCTAAGCAGGCCCACAGCCGGCCTCTGGCTGCCCTCCTTGGCCTCCACAGCTGGCCAGGCTGATGCCGCCTTCTCAAGGGGACCTACAAATGTGTTTTGGGAGAGCCCCCAGTGACCAGGCCCTAAGTGGGTGGACCTGGGGCACCCTCCCTGGGCCTTCCTGGTTGGCCCACGCACATCGTCAGTCCTGGCCCCACAGAGGCCATGGGCAGGCCCAGCCTCCCAACCCCTGACATGGGCATTGCTGCTCAGGGCCCCATGCTGGACAGCAACTGGGCTAAGGTGCCATTGGGCTCTCCCAATGACCGGGACCCAAGAGTGACAACACCTGAGCCATGGCACCGGGTCAACTTGTCCAGCCCATGCAGGTGCCTCCCCTTTGGAGGGGCACATGGATGCGTTTTCAGCTGGCACCATCAGGTGCCTTGGGTCCAATACCAGGACCTGTGTAGAATCACAGTCTGGCCTGGGCACCACCCTGAGTCTCTGGCTAGCCTGTGGCTGTCCCCACTTCCAAGGACACCTTAGAGAGGTTTACAGGGGTGCCTCCAGTGATAAAGCCCCACGTGGGACTGAGGGAGAACCCAGGGCCACCTCCACGGGTCTCCTGGGCCAGCCCAGGATAATGCCCTGGATTTGGATACATCTTCAGGAGATGCATGGACGACTGGACCCAAGATGCCATCCCTGGGCGCGCTGCCTGGCCCAGCCCCATCCTGCCCCCAGAGGAATACTCATAAGCAATTTTGGTGGGCGCTTCCTATGACGGGCCCGACGCAGGACAGCAGACGGCCCTGAGGCACATGCCCCATATTACCCTGGCCAGCTCCACTGCCTTCCCCTTCTGGAGGGAAACTAAAGTTTTCAAGAGGTGCATCCAGCAACAGGACCTCATGTAGGATGGCAGCTAGATTGGGGGGCCTTGCTTGGGCCTCTCTGTTCCATCTCTTTATAGGGAGAGACTTTGAAAACTTTTCAAGCAGCATATCAGGCTCCAAGCCCCATCTGTGACATCCAAGCCCAGGGTGTCCTCCTAGGGGTTCCCAGCCAAGCCAGCCTCATGCCTGTCCCTCCCCAAGGGGGACTTAGAAATATTTTCCGGAGGCGCATCTGACAATCGGGCCCACACATCTGAACACTGGTCTCCACCTGGGCCTCCCCGGCCTCCATGGGCTTCAAGGGACCTGCACAAGGCTGTCCTGACCTCCCTGCAAGGCCTCAGGTCAAGGGTCAGCTAGGGTTTGCCGACCTTTCTGGGTCACAAATTCTATCACCCTCCAAACAAAAACCCCACACTCAGTCACACCTCGACCTGCATCTTGGTAGTGGCATTTTAATGGCTTTTCTTGGTGGCAGTGGCAGCAGCAGCAGCAAGAGGAGGAGGGGGCCCAGGTTCAGAAGGGGGCATCCTGCCACCAGGGCTCTGGTCTAGCTGTCCCGTTCCCATTGGACCTCGGCCAGGAAGGTGCGGATTTCCATGGGCTGCAGCGTGATAGTAGCGGGGTCCAGCCAGGAGGGAGAGGGATGAGGTGTGGGGCCTGGGCCTGGGGACGTGCAGGGGAGAAGGAGAGATGGGCACAGACTTCCTCTGCCTCACCCCCCCAACTGTGGACCTGGACGTGGCCATACGTCCTCAAATCTGTCCCCAGGGCCTCACTCCCAGACCCTTCAACTGCCTGGATACCACCCCCAGATCCCCAAATTCCCTCCCCAATGCCTAGCAACGGCCCTCACACCCTCCAGCCCCACCCTGAGGACCGTCAAGCCAACACCAGGGGTGACGGACACTCTCCCCCCACCGCCAGAACCAGACACTGACGGAAACTCTCAAATCTTATTCTGGCCCTGAACTCCATCCTCAAACCCTCAAGACCCACCGCTCGTTTGTTGGACCCACTTCAGACCCTTAAACCCCTAACCTGGATCTGAACACCTTCCCAGACCCTCAAGCTACACCTGAGTCCTGGCCAACATTCCCACACGGCCCCCAGCTCCCGGGCAGGCCCCCACCTGTATTCGTTGTCCACTGGAGCCTGGACGCGCGGGCCCGGAGCTGGTTGGCCACCAGCGTGGTCTCCTGCAGGTCGGTGATGGTGAAGGCCGAGAACAGGTCCTGCGGGCAGTGGATGGGCCAAGCTGAGTGGGGACAAGGAGAGGGGACAAAACCCCTCTCTCCTGTCGCCTTCCTCCCGCTGCCCTCCTCACCCTCAAGTCCAAGGTCACTGGGGAGCTCAGGTTGCCGCCCGGGGCCTCCCCTACGGCGAACTGGTGCTCCAAGCGCAGCAGCAGCGTTGTCGGGCCCCAGCGGGCCAATGTGAGCAGACGCACGGAGGGCGGCAGCTCCCGGCGCACCCCCGAGAACTGCGGACAGGGGGTGGGGCGGGGCTGAGCAAGCAGGGGCGGGGCTGGGACGCGGAGGGCGGGGTTTAAGGGGGAGGGGCTCAGCCAGGAAGGGGAGGCCTGAGCCAATAAGATGGGGCGGACCCAGAAACAGGGCAGCGCCAGGTTGGGGGCGGGGCCGAGCCCAAAGGGCGGGGCTGGCCGAGGGGCGGGGCCGAGCCTGGGGGAGGGGCGCGGGGAGGCGGGGAGGGGCGAGAGCGGAGGCTGCGCCAGGAGCCAGTCAAGGCGGGATGGGACTGGGCCGGGGCTGGCCAGCTGACGGCGCTGAGCTGAGGGCGCGGGACTAGCCTTCGGCCTCCCCAGGACGAGTTAGGGGGGGGCGAGGTGGGTCCCGGCTATGCCAGGGAAGACCCGCTCCCGCTCCCCTCCGCAGGCTTCATCCGGGTCCTCTCTTTACCGGCCCCTCTGCCCCTCACCTGCGTGCGCGGGGCCACCCCGAGGTGGTAGGGGGCGCCGCCACCCCGGGCCAGCACCACCTGCGGAGCGAGGACCTCTTTCTCCGCCTGTAACCGGTGTCCGGCGGCCGCGGTCCGGGCCTTGTCCAGCAGCACGAGGTGGCGCCCTCGCACCCACACCCCAGACCCGTTCTCCAGCAGCGGCTCCCCCACTCCGCGCGCATCGTCTCTCAGCAGCCGTCGGTGCAACTGCGGGGACAGTGGCCAGGAGAGGGCGAGGGTCCAAGTTCTGGACAGTGGCCAGGAGAGGGCGAGGGTCCAAGTTCTGGGCCAGAATTGGGTAAGGGCTTGTGGGAATTTAAAGGGAAATTGAAGAGTGGGGAGAAAAGATGAGGGTCTGGTAGGGGGGACCCCAGCAGAAGGAGGGATCCCGCCTAGCAAGGGCCCAGACAGAAGAAGGTAAGGATCTAACTGGGGCATGGAGAGGGCAAGTCAGGGCCTGGAGGGGGGACTGGGTAGGCATTGGATAAGAGCATGGAGTAAAAGTCTCACATAGGAATGGGGGTCTCAGCTTAGTGGGGACCACAAAGGAGGGGTGCACCTCGCAGAGAACTGGGACAGAAACCGTCTTCAAGTTCCAGCAGGGGGCCAGGACAGGATCTAGTGGGAGGCCCCTCGCTTAGATGGAGCTCCGGCCACTCACCATGAGCTCTATGGAGCCATCCCTCAGGCTGCTGCCCCCCTGGGAGCGGTCGGTCAGCACGGTCAGCTGCATGTTCCCATCCTGGGGGCGAGGGGTGAGAGTGAGGGGCCGCACTGCCAGCCAGCCCTGGCCCCAGGCAGGCCCCACAAGGGATGCTGGAGACCGCCAGGGACAGCCAGGAGATGCTAAGAATGAGAGGTGACCCCCACTCTGTAGAGGGCTGTCAGGAAGAGGTGGGTAGCAGGATGGGAGGGGGGTACCGTGATGTAAATGCGGCTGTTGACTGGATAGTAGTTTCCGGCCACTGGCTCAGTCTGGTTCAGCTTCCAGGTGGGTCGATAATCCCGCCTGGGGAGGCGTGCGGTTGGGTCAGGCCCCGGGGCCAGCTCCCCCACTCCTCACTCCCCCTCCATCCTCTCCCTCCCACACTCATATGATCAGCTGATGCCCCCACCGCCCCTGGGCCCCACACACCACAGACCAGCCCCGGTGCTCCGTCACCCCCACCTTCTCTCCAGGATCTCGCGGCCATTGCTGTCTGTGTAGAAGAGTCCTTTTGTCTCCAGCGCAGTGTCAAAGCGACTGATGATCTCCTTCCCCCAGTGGTCACTACACCCGAGGGGATGGTGAGGTTGTGAGCCTCGCCCACCTCCCCTCTGCCCCGCCCCCATCCCAGTCCCAGCCTGAGCCACTCACCCCACAGGGATTGGGCCCACTGTCCACTCCAGCTCCAGGTGCCGCCGTCCCGGGTACAGGCGCACCACCTGGGAACACCAGGCTGAGAAGTTCTGGTGCACCTCCTGCACCAAGGCCGTCTGCGGGCACACAGGGGTGGAGACCAGGTGTGAGCCCACACCTGAGCAGAGGCGAGCCCTGGAAATGGCCACCCCTGCCAAGAACTGCACAAAGGCCTACATCAGGGTCAACCCCGCCTGCCTCCCCAACCTGCCTCAGGGGGATGCCCACACTTCCCACCTCAGTCATTGCCACAGTTCTTGAGTGTGGCATACATGCCTGCTCCCCAGCACTACCCCATCTCTTAGAACACGATTCTAGCTTGGCAGGTGGCTACTGGAATACAGACTGTAAGGTCCAGTCTTCCCTGAGGCTACCATGGTCTGCCCAATGGAAAGTGATCAAAGTGGTGTGAACAGCGTTCCTTGCCCCTTTTCCTCTCTCACTGGCTCAAATGCAAATATGATGGTTGGAGCTTGAGCAGCCATCTTGGGCCAGGAGGTAGAAGTCGAATGTTGAGGAATGCAGAGCAATGAGATACAAGGGGCCCAGATGACTGTGGAACCACCCCACCTGCCCTGGATGGCCCAGCCAGACTTTCTGTGAGGTGGAAAGGGCTTCTATCTTGTTTTAGGCAGTTAATTTTGGTAACTCTGTTACTACAGACAAAACTATATTCTAATACAGCGACCCAGGTGTGCAGAAGTTCACCTCAAGGGGAATCATGTCAAATGTGAGTCTTGCCATTACCTGCCCCATTCCTGCTCCAAGAGGAAACATCAGTGGGAGGCCCTGGGAAACCCTACAAGTGTGAGCCCCTGTTTCCAGCCAGATGCATCCTCAGATGCTCAGATATCCACCCTCACTGTGAATCACCCAAGCCCTATCCCAGTGTGAACTCTCAAATACCCGCCCCAGATACAATGCCCTCCTACCACAGGTCCTGGTGAACTCTTCAAGCAGCTACAGCTGGCTCTCCCCATTCGTGGGCCAAGTGGGAACACCCCGCCCCCAATTTCAAAAGCTAAGTGTAATCCTCACACCCACAGCAGACATGAACGCCTTTCTATGTGCTTCCAAGGCATGACTGTTGACAACCAGCCATGAGTATCAGCCCTGTGGGAGGATCTTCAAGTAGTCCCTCAGGTCTTAGCCCTCTTATCTGATGGAGAGGTAAATCCTTCCCCCACCCCCACCCCGCACGGGGCACACCCCCCCCCCCCAGACTCCACCCCCCACGCCCACCCCTGCTTCCCAGCCCCGGACCTTCACCAGGCGGGTCTGAGCCCAGTGCCTCACGGGCAGCGGCTCCTGTTGGCTGGGTCTGAAGATGTAGGCTCCTGAGGCCTGAGTGCTTAGGTTGTTGCCTACGCTGGCGTTGTACCTGGGCCGGGGCAGGTGAGCGTCAGGAGAGGGACCCCAGCTCCGCTCTCGCCCCCTCCCAGGCCCGGCAGCCCTCCCTCACCAGTAGAAGGCTTGGCGGACAGGCAGCAGGAGCTTCTGGTCCAGGTTCTCCAGCTCCACCAGGAGCCCCGTGTAAGGGTCAAACCTAGCCCGGAGGTACTGGGCAGAAAAGGGTGGGCAGTCGTTAATGACCATCCCTTCAGCCATAGCAGAACCCGGGAGTCACCCTTCCCTCCTCACTCTCTCTCTCTCCCTCCTCACACCTGGCCCCACCAGCAAATCCTAACAGCTCCTCCTTCCTCCTTATCCTCAATCTGACCGCTTCTCACCACCTCCACCGCCGGCCCCTTCCTGGGCTCCAGGCTTCCGCGCTCGCCCCCCACAGCCTGTTCCTCCCGCAGCTCCAGAGGGCGCCTGTGACGCCCCCGCCCCAAGTCCCATCCAGCTCGCCTGCTCGGAACCAGGGGTGACTCGCGCATTTGACACAGGAACCACACTGCCATGACCCAGGACACTTTTAGGGGCCCACGGAAATGTATAAATCTTCATTTCTTTCAGAATCAGAAGAAAACTTGAATGTAATGAATCTATTCTATAGTAATGACTCTATTATAATGAGGCCTGCCTTGTTAATATTCATCTTTACACCCACGCCATCGTGAAATATAATTTTTAACATTTTTTTATCAAAGAAGGGACCCACAAAGGCAAATGGACTCACGACAGTCTTAATGCAGCCCTGTTCCTCCCGTGGCTCCTTCGCAATAAAAGCTGGAGTCCTCCCCTGGGCCCTCAAGGCTCCCACGGTCTGACCTATCACCTCCGCCTCACACGCTGTTTCAGCCACACCGGATTCCTTGAACACCAAACACCCTCCTGCCTGAGAGCTTTTGTGTCTGCTGCTCCCTGCCTGCCAGGATCCCTCTTCCCCAAATGGCCACACGGCTCCCTCCCTCAAGCCTCTGACACGCCCCACTTAATTTGCAAACCCCTACCACCATCAGCTCTGACATAGCTGCCAAGTGTCCCCCATGATCACAGTGCGTCCTCACAACAGCCCCGGGAGAGGACACTGAGACTCAAAGGAAGCCAGTCACTCACTCGAGGACACACAATGGATGACTGGTGACCCCAAATCATGAACCCAAGCCCCACTGACCCCAGAGTCCATGTAGCTCACAGTGACACCTCAAATTTGTCACCAGGGCAGGGAAGGGGATCTGAATGGGGTCTCACCTCATTTTGGATGACCAAGACACGGGACGAGGGCTTCTGGGATCTGGGCTGGGGGGTGTAGGCCTGGGGCCTCTGGCTAGGCCCCTGGGTGACTGAGTAGATGCTGAAGCCCAGGGCAGGCACCGAGGCAGAGAAAAGCAGCTCCTGACTGTCTGAGCTGGGAAGTGTCACCACCTCGAGTAAGGGAGGAGGGAAACCGAGTCAAAAGGCTGTACTACACATACAGAGCGCACAGACAAGGAGGGGCAAATGCCAGGGGGAAGGAGTCCAGGAGGGGGAGAAGAAATTTAGGTGTTGGGTGGGGGGATGGAGGTGTCAGGAATGCTGAGTTCAAGACTGCAGAGAAGATTCATAAGGTGGAAACCAATCCACTGGGAGGGGAGAGAAGTGAGGGAATAAGTGGGGGAAGAGAATCTTGAGGCAGGGGAGGGAGGAAAAGACAGATTCTGTGGGGAGGAAGAAGTTCGGGGAAGAGGCCTTCTAGGATGAGGGGAATACTCACACATAGGAAAAATTTCATGGGGAGATATTAGAAAGGGGAGATACTCACTGGGGGGGTGTTCCCAAGGGGGTGTGATATTAAGGGGCACAGGGGGAAAGTATTCAGAGGAGGAAGAGAGTGATGGGCTAGAGGTATTCATGGAGGGGCAGGTAACCATGAAGGCAAGATACCCAAGAGAGGAAGGAGTCCATGGAGAAGGTATCCGTGGAGGGAGATAATCCTGGGGGAGGTGTCCATGGGGGGGAGGGAGAAATGCCCATGGGGGAAGGTGTCCAGGGGAGAGGTAATCATAGGTGGTAGTAGTCATGGGAGGAATAGTTGTCAAATGGGCTCACATCGCTGGGCACAACTGTGCCACTGGGGTCCCTCACGAGGAAAACGTGTTTGCCGACCGGCAGCCGCACCATCCAATCCACTTTCCGTCCCAGGGGGTTATAAATGGTCACCTGGAACTGGAGTGGGAGTCAGAGCGGGCACGGGTCACAGCAGGCTTTTTGCAAACCCACCCACCGTGTGCGGCGACGTCCCTGGGTGATCCGAGCCCCCAGGTGGTGGGTGCACTGGTCTCCGTCCTGCCCCAGTGTCACTGTGCCCCGAGTGACCTCACCCTACAGCGATCCTCCAAAACAATTCAGCAACCGCCCCTCAAGAGCCCATCAGCCCAAGCCCCGCCTCCTCTTCGCCCCTTGGTCGGCGGGGTTTCACTCGCTCTGGTCGTGCCCGATGAGACCCGCCTCCCGGCCCCGCCCCTCCGGCCCCGGCCCAGCTCACGCTCTCCGCCGTCTGGCTGAGCGGACAGACGCTGACGTTGAGGTCGCGGCAGAACTCGAAGTCCTCCTTGGAGCCGCTGAGCCGCGCCAGCGCGTTGCTCAGGAGAACCTGCGGAGGAGCGTACAGGGATGGGTTCACTCCGCACGCCCACCCGGAGGAGTCCTCGCCCCCTTCCAGGCCTCGCCCCTGCCTGTCTCCGCCCCTCCCACCTCTGACCCCGCCCCATTCCTGTCTGCCTCTCCTCAGCCTTCGACCACCCCTGTCTCCGCCCCTTCTCTTTCAGGCCCCGCCCCTTCTATCTCCGCTCCCTACAAGCCCCGCCCACGAGCTCTGCTCTACTCCACTCCGCTGCCTTCGACCACGCCCCCTCCAGTATCGGCCTCCCGCTTCCAGGCCCCCTCCCCTTCCTGTCTGTGCCCCGCCTCTCACAAGCCCCGCCCCCACGAGTCCTTCCAGGCCCTGCCCCGCTACCTCGACCCCGCCCCCTTCCCATCTTTGCCTCCCCACCTACCTTCGACCACGCCTCATCGCTGCCCCGCCCCTTCTCTTCTAGGCCCCGCCCCTTGCCGTCCCCGCCCCCTCCAGGCCCCGCCCCGCGCACCTCGCAGGGCCCCCAGCCGGCCGCCAGCTGGCGCGCGTAGTCGTCGGCCACGTGCTGCCGGGAGGTGCCGCTGACCGCGTCGTGGTGCTGGAGGACGGCCATCGCCTCATCTGCCCGCACACAGTGAGCCCGGTGGGGTCTCCGCAGGACTCTCGGCCCGGCCCCAAGAAGACGCGACAGGTCACGTGCGGGCGGGCAGGGTTCTTAGGGGGCTTTAAGAAGGGACTCGAGGGGGCGGCCGAGGTCTGGTGTGCAGCTTCAGCCCCGCCCCCGTCCCCTCACCGGACACCTACTGAGGGGTGCACTGTCTCCCGAGCCATAGGGTCCCACGTTGGCCGCCGGACCCGCCAGCGCCTCCAGCTGGTTGCACACCTGGGGGGGAGGCGGTATGTTGGGCACCGGGCCTGTCGGGACCCCTGGGCCGCCCCGTCGATCCCCGCGCCCACCCACCTGCAGGAAGTTGTAGCTGAGGCGCTCGTAGCGTTTGAGGGCCGGCCGGCTGGAAAAGTAGCCGGTCCAGAACATGTGGGGGCCGTCGGCGTAGGGAAAGAAGTCATCTTGTTTCACTGACCTGCCGCGGCAGAGGCATCGAGGGCAGGGTCAACAGCCACAGGGCATGCCAGCCCCCCCAAGCTCCCCAGTCCCCCCGAATACCAGGTGAGGTTGGCCTTGTTCAGCTCCCAGAGGTAACAGGCGGGAGTGGAGTAGAGAACATTGACGCGGCTCCCGTTGGCCTGCTGCTGCGGGGAGGTGTGCGGGGGTGAGCCCTCGGGAGACCGCACCTTCCCGGGGCCCACGGGGTGCAGTCCACACTCACACACGTGCACACATTCACGCATCCGCTAGCTCCGAGTCTCTTCATACACGTTTTGAGTGCAAACCAAGTGTGAAAAGGAATTTGGGTGGAAGCTCAAGATTACCATCCTGGAAAGAATTTCAGGGATGCAAGAATAAACCTGAAATTGTACTAAAGTTTTTAAATAATTCTAATTTTATCATTAAAAACTTTCATGGAAAAACTAAGTGTGACATTATAGGGCAGGAATAATCATTTCTCAGCACTGTCACGTTATTGCCAAATGACACAATTGTCATAAGGAGTGGAGGCTCGCTTTCAACTGAGGGAGATGGAGGAACAAGACGGTGACCTCCTCTGTGAGGAAAAGGATGTTTTTTCTGCTCATTTTGTGTCCCCAGTGCCTAATACACAGTAGGTGCTCAATAAACACTTGAGTGACTGAGGGGAAGTGCATGGGACTACATGCCTTTATGTGCATACACACATCTGCACCCCTGCAGTCATATACACAGTTACACACACACACACACACACACACACACACACACACACACTGTGTTCACCACCCCCCAAAAATCACTCAGTTCAATAAGCTCTGGACTGCAGACACAATCTGGAAGTAGAGGTCAGCCTTGCTCTCACGGAATTCACAGCCAAGTGGAGGAGAGACAATGAACAGAGTCAGCTGTCACAGTCAGCCTGGACACGGCATCACAGGCATTTGTGGAGACAGGTGTGAGCAGAGGACAGAACAAGAGCTCTGCCTGAGGTTTGGTGAAGGCTTCCTGGAGGAGGAGGCATTGCAGCTGGTGTCTTAGAGGAGAAGCAGCAGGTTTTCAGCCCCAAATACTAATAATAGACAACACCTATAATACTTATTATTTCCCTGGCACTGTTCTATGGATCTGTGCAGACGAACTCATTAACATTTACAGCCCTGGGGCCAGCCCGGTGGCATAGGGGTTAAGTTTGCACGCTCTGCTTCGGCAGCCTGGGGTTCGCAGGTTCTGATCCCGGACATGGACCTACTCACTGCTCATCAAGCCATGCTGAGGTGGCGTCCACATAGAGCAACTAGAAGGATGTACAACTGTGACATACAACTATCTACTGAGGCTTTGGGAGGGAAAAAGGAGGAAGATGGGCAACAGATGTTAGCTCAGGGCCAATCTTCCTCAAAAAAAAAAAAAACATTTACAGCCCTATCAGGTGAGAACCACCATTATGCCCATTTTCTAGATAAAAACACGAAAGCACTGAGTGCTTAGGAACATTTCCCAAGGTCACAGAGCCAGTAAGTAGTGAAGCCAGGATCTGAACCATGGGACTGTATTTCCAGTAAGATGGAGTGGGCGAAGGAGCCATCATGGCAGGAGAAAAATCACGACAGTATGACATCCTGCAGCCCAGGAACATGGTATTTGCAGGAGGAAGTGGTCAAGGTGTTGAAGGCTCCTCAGGGACCAGGGGCACGGGGAGGATGGGGAAATGTCTTCTGGAAGGCCCTTGGGGACGTCCCTGGGAGCTGTGTTTGGTGAAAGCAGGTGGAAGGTGAGGACATAGAGATCGTGCTGGTAGACAACTCTGAGGACAGAACTGATGGAAGGGACGTCTTAGCTGAGAGAGGGGAGACGAGGTTCTGTGGGGATGGGAGAGTGACTCCCGCCCACACAGCCGCAGGCCACTGGCAGGGGCCACACCAACACATCCGTGGTGGGCAGAATAGCAGCCGCCCAAAGATGTCCATGTCCTAACTCCCAGAACCTGTGACTATGTTAGGTTACATGGCAAACGGGAATTGAGGGTGCCGAGGGAATTAAGTTTGCTAATCAGCTGACCTTAAGAGAGAGAGATTATCCTGGATTATCTGGGGGCCCAGTGTAATCACAAGCGTCTTTAAAAGTGGAAGAGGGAGACGGAAGAAGTGAGACAGAGATGTGGCGATGGAGGAGGGTCAGAGAGCTGCTGTGCTGCTGGCTGTGCAGAGGGAGGAAGGGGGCCATAAGCCAAGGAATGCAGGTGGCCTCTAGAAGCTGACAGGGCAAGGAAGCTTTCCCCTCGAGTTTCCAGAAGGAATGCAGCCCTGCCAACATCCTGATTTGTGCCCAGTGAGACCTGTGTCACGCTTCTGCCCTACAGAACTGTCAGATGATATACTTCTGTTGTTTTAAGCCACTAAGTTTGTGGTCATTTGTTAGAGTGGCCAGAGCAAACTAAGCTGGCACCCTCAGCTATGCACGTGACCCAGGTGCGGCGGAGCAAGCACACACACGCACGTGCACGCTGGGCGGGCACACTCACCTGGGCATTGACCAGCTGGATGAGCTTGTCCAGGTTCTTGAACCATATGTTGGCGTTCTCGTACTGGAAGTCCGAGCCCATGGTCATCACCGTGTGGTTGGTGCGGTAGTGCTGGCCCTGCAGGCAGGATGCGGGGTCCTCAGGCCGGGTGTCCTGGGCCACCCCTGTGTGCAGCTGTGTCCTGGTACATATGTGGTGGGGAACGTGGGTGCACATGGAGGGGGGAGTGTGGAAGTGTGTCACGTGGCGGGGGTTGGAAGTGTGTCACGTGGCGGGGGGGGGTGGAAGTGTGTCACATGGGAGCAGAGGGAAGCAAATAAAAACAGCCACAAGTTGTTGAGTAATTCTCCCAGGGCGGCGCTGTCTGGGGGGGGGGCGGCATACGCGGTGATGAAGGGGCCCCGCACGCCTCTAATCAGGAATGCACACGAATCCCCGGAGGGCACGGTGATGGTGAAGGGAACATTACCTTCCCCTGAGGGTTATGAGGTGACAGGGAATGGCTGGGCCGTGGGAAGGGCCGGGTCCGGGCACCGGGTTACCTGGGCTGCGGCCAGCTGCAGGAAGTAATCGACCAGCTCCTTGGCGTTGTATTCGGGGCTGCGCGGGTCCTCCACGAAGGGCTTGTCCGCGCACAGCGTGTCCCAGCACAGGTACTCCGGCGGGTTGTAAATGTTAGGGAGCACGCCTGCGGGCCGCGCCAGGCTCAGGGGTGGCCCGCGCCCCAGGCCTGCCCTGAGGTCTGGCCATACCGTCGGGGACTTCAGAATTTGGGGGGGCCCTATGCAAAGTGCAAATGCTGGGCCCTTGTTCATAAATTATTAAGAATTTCCAGACGATGACGGCAGAGTGTAAAGGCAAGCCCAGGACCCTGCTGAGCGTGGGGCCCTGTGTGACTGCACATGTCGCACGTGCCGTGCGGCTAGCCCGGCCCCCCCCACGCCCTTACTGGTGAAGAGGTCGGCGGCGGGGGGCTTCAGGCTGGCGCTGGCCCGCCACACCTGCTCCATCTCCAGCTTGTCCATCCGCGCCGTCTTGTCTTGATAATCCAGGCGCCCGAAGAAGAAGCCGTCAAAACCCATCTGGGGAGGGGCGGGATGAGGAGGGTTCGGAGGGCAGAAAGAATAAGGGCCCAGCTCTCACCACCAACAGCAGCCCCCTCGGCGTGGGAAGGGCGGGTCAGAGCACAGATGGAAAAGCAGGTCTGAAACCAGGGGCTTCTCCAGCTCATTTCGGAGCCCGGGGAGGGTCAGCTCGCCCCGCGGGAGAGCCGGGAGGGGGCGGGCCCAACGCTAGGCCACACCTCCACCTGCCCCAGCTCGGAAAGGGGCCTGACTCAAGGAGAGCGCCCCCCTTCCGCAGCCTGAGCATGGAAGGGGTCATGGCACAGGTCATGGAGCCGGGTAAAAAGCAGGGCAGGCCTCCCCCTGCCACCCGCCCTGGGGAGAAGCCAGGATCCTAGCAGACGGGGCGGGGCCCGGGAAGGGGAGGAGCCAGCTGGAGCGGGGTCAGCCCGGGCTGGGGCAGAACAGGGCCGAGGCCAGAGCGGAAAAGGACTGGGATTCACGGCTCACCCAAGAGGCAGGGGCTCAAGGGACAGCAGGCCAGGGGACAGCGCCTGGCCCCCGTGAGCTTGCAGGGAAGGGCGGGGCTTGAGTGGCCGAAGGAGGGGTCAGAGCAAATACAGGGGCGAGGCCAAGAGGGGTCGGGAAGGCACCTGCGCGAACAGCGACGCCTGCTCGCGAGAGTGGCCGAAGGGGTCGATGTGCCAGGCCACACGGGGGCGCCCGTCGCTGCCAAACGTGTCCTCCAGGAAGCGCAGCCCTAGTGTCATCTGGTCTATGATCGCTCCGTAGTGGGTGGCCGCCTCATCGTTCATCACCCAGCCACCGTTGGCAAACTCCAGACGCCCTGTGTGGGGAGAGGCAGAGGCTGGGTCAGTTGTCAAGGCCAGGAGTGGAGACGGGGTAGGTGATACACGGGATGAGACGACCTGAAGCCAGATGTGGGACAGAGGGCCCCCTGAATGGCAGGCCTCCCAGAGAATCCACTGGAGGTGGGGCCTTGCAGGATGCATAGGAGTTCTCCAGATAAAGGGAAATTCCAGGCAGGCGGAGCCACATGCACGTACGGGCTGTGCATGGCAAGATAAAATCTCAGAAACCAGGGTGGCAGAAATAGAAGTTGGGCTGGGCTTCCTCTTTTCACTTCCTTGGGGCCGGCTCACCCTGGCGCACCAGGTCCCGCACTATTTCCTGTGTTGCGTTTGTCTGCTGGTGCCACCAGCGGGAGAAGAAGGCGATCTCCACGTAGATGAAGCGGCGGGTGGGGTCCGCGAGCAGGGAAGAGATGACCGAGTCTAGGATGTACTGCACACCCGCGTGCTGGACGTCGTTCTGGACTGTGGGCACAGGGGCCAGGCAGTCAGGGACCAGCGAGCCAAGGGGACACCCCTAGACGCACGAGCCCAAGCTTGGCATTGCCCCCACCCTCATGTCCAGGGCCCAGACAGGACTGGAAGGGCTCACAGGGGCCCAGGGTCAGTCCCCACCCTCTACTCACTGCCGTAGAAGTACTGGTCCACCGTCTTGAGCCAGCCCACGTCGTCATGTGTGTGGGCCACCAGGTGCACGTTGAGCATGTCCGGCTGCACCGGGGGACACATCTGCAGAGACCCCAAACACACACGCACCCTGTCAGTAACCCCAAGGTTAAGAGTCAGGCTGGGGTGGGGGTGAGGGGGCACAAGATAAGTCTTGATCTAGCGGCAAGGGCCTCAGAGAGGCAGGGCCGGGCCCTCCCAGGGAGAACACAGAGTTGTGCTCACAGACACAACTCCCACTTAGCACAAGCCCTCAGGGCTGCTCTCATTCACACTCTGGGGAAATAATCATAGTGGTAGCTAACGTTGGTTAAGCATCTGGAAATACCGAGCAGCCCCCCTGGGGGTGGGGGCAATATAATCTCCAGTTTTCAGATGAGAGCACTGGGGAACAGAGAGAAGTGACTTGCCCAGGGTCACACACCCAGGAAGTGGAGGAGCCAGGCTGGAACTCCAGGCGGGCTGACTCCAGAGTCCCAGCTGTCAACCAGTCCCCCCTACACACACACAGCTGCTCACACACAAACCCACACGCCCAATCACACAGTTAAGTTCGTGAAGTCCAGAGGCCGACCCACGGAAGCAGGGAGGCAGGTACAAACAGTCCCATGCTCAGACGTCTACACACCACCAGACCTCACTGACACAAAGCACGCACTCAGACCACACTGTCATATTAGCCGCCATTCACTGGGCACCCGCAGAACAGGACCCCCCACACCTCGGGACCCTACTCAGGGCTTCACTCCGGCTCGTGTACATTTCCGCTCGCGGGCCCCGCTCACCTCGTATCCCGCGGCCCGAGCGCCGGGCGCTGCCTGCAACAACAAAAGAAGGAAAGAGAGAGGCAGGAGCGGGGGCCGCAGCGCGCGGGAGCTCGTCCAGCGCCCCGCCGTGCCCCGGCCGCTGCCCACGAGGACCGCCGAAGGCCTCGCTTGGGCGCCCATGGCTCCAGCTCCGCCGCCGCCGCCGCCGCCGCCGCCTCCGGGGGATTCCCGGCGGCTAAGGCAGGGCAGAGGCCCGGCCCCCAGAACCCGGCCTGGCCAATGGGCGCCGCCGGGGGCGGGGCCAGGGCGGGGCCCGGCGTGTCACCGGACCCGGGCGGTAGTTCTGAGTACCTCCGGGGGCTCTAGGAGCGTAGGGAGACGCAGGTCGTGTCCCACCCTCGGGGTGCTGGTTTGGCCAGAGGAGTCTTTTTTTTTTCTTTTTTGTGAGGGAGATCAGCCCTGAGCTAACATCCATGCCAGTCCTCCTCTTTTTGCTGAGGAAGACCGGCCCTGAGTTAACATCAGTGCCCATCTTTCTCCACTTTATGTGGGACGCGGCCTCAGCATGGCCTGACAAGAGGTGCATCGGTGCGCCCCCAGGATCCAAACCCGGGCCGCCAGCGGCGGAGCGCGCGCACTTAACCGCTATGCCACGAGGCTGGCCCCCATGGCCAAAGGAGTCTTGCGCGCTCGCCGCCTACGTGTGGCCTCGGAGTGCCCTTTTGTTCCTGTGGGTGAAGAGATCTCAAATTTCCCGACGGGTACGGGGCTTGCTACGAGGTGGAGTGTGTGCATGGGGTCCTCGAGTATCCCGTTGACCTTCAGGGCTAGGGGTCTAGGGGGACCTAGCTGGGCTAGGAGCAGAAGTTGATGGGGGCCCTGTTCTGTCCTGTGAGGATTGAGACGTTGGGTCAAGGAACTGCCCTTGGAGTCCTGGGGACAGGAGACATCGGGCCTGGTTTGAAAAGACACTGGGGTCCTCCGGTGAGGAGGGAGCCTGACACGTGGGGGAAGGACTCTGTCTTTCATGCCTTTCCCAATCCCTACCAGTCTGTTCAGTTCGCTTATGTGACCCCGTTTCTCTGATAAGAAAACCAAAGCCCAGATTCCTCAGGTCAGCAGGGCCATCTGCTGAGTTGCCAGAGGGCAGGGGTCACTGTCCTGTACCTGGCACCTGACTTAAAGCACGAGGCTTGTGAAATAAACAAGTGAACTACCAGAAGGCTCCAGCCTGGGGCCCCTCCCCAGGCCTGACTGAGTGGAGGAACGAGCCCTGCCCCCTAGGAAGAGCAGCCGCAGTGCACAGGAGATAGGTCACAGAGAACAACCAGAATGCAAAACTTTATTAGTAACTGGTTTCAACAAGAAAACGAGTGGATACATCTAGAAACATGGACAGCATCTCGCCCGGCAGCAGGCAGGGTGGGGAAGGAAGGCAGGACGGGTGGGCCCAGGGTATCCCCTCTCTGCCCCAGCAGAAGTGGGATCCCAGGGAAAGGCCCAGGCTCCCCCATCCAGCTGCAGGCCCTGAGACTACCTCACCCAGAGAAGCCCAGGCCAACAGCTGAGGGCAGGAGGCTGAGCAGCCAAGGGCCAGGCCTGGGGGAAGGCAGAGAAAGGAGTCCAGGATGTAACCCTCTAGGCTGACATCACCAGGGGGGCGTCATGGGCTGAGGGTTCTGCAGATACGACATCACCACAGCGGAGATGGACAGCCTGAGACGGGAGAGAGTGTCAGTCCAGGATGGGTAGGCTTGGGGCCCCCTCCCCTTCCTCGGGAGTCCCTCCTTCTCTAAGACCAGCCTCACATGAAGCTACTCATCATCTGCTTAGTGTCCTCAGAGCTCCGGGAGTTGGCGAAGCTGATGAAGGAGCAGTAGACGGCCACCCAAGCGCACCACTTCAGCTGGGGAAAGGTGGGTGGATGGGTGGGTTAGCTCAGTGCGAGGCAGGCAATGAGCCTCCAAAGGGGCATTCCCAGGCAGCGGTTCCAACCCACCGCTTCCACCTGCTGCAGCTCGGACCTTGCCCTCCAGGAGTCCCTCCGTCCCATCCCCCCAGAGCCTACTCCAAGTACCCGGTTTTTGATCCTACTCCGCGGCCTAAGAAGACTAGTCTTTGACATATCCCATCATGCTAAGCACCCCAGCCTTTCTCCACAAGTCCCCTCCAGTTTCTTTAAAGCCTAGCATCCCCCTCAGACCGACCGCCCACGTACCCACCCTGACCCGGACCGCCGGCTTCCCCCACGGCCCTTTCCCCGTCCAGCGTCACTGGCCCCGCCCCCGGCCAGGCTCAGGCCGCGCCCCTTCGGCGCTGGCCCGCTTCCTTCCGAATCCGCCCCCGGCGCGGCTGTCAGGCAGAGCAGCGCCGGAGGACACTCAGCCGCGCCCACCTTGAGCATGAGGCCGCACATGCTGAAGATCATGCCCAGCAGATTCATGTAGTCCGGCGTCGGGTCGTCCAAGGCGGGGTTACACTCGCTCGGCGGTGGCTTGTACCTGCGGCAGGCGCAAGGGTCAGGGGGCGCAAGTCGCGCCCCCGGGATGGACAAGCGCTTCCCTGGCCCCCGCCCCACACCCCAAGGCCCGTTCCCATGACGCTGGGTCCTCACCTCAGCACTTTGTTCGGTCTCCGTGGGTCCGACATGCTGTTCATGGACATAGCGACTCCGAGGTCGCGCCTCTTCCGCAACGAGAGTTGCAACTTCCGGCGTGGAAACGGAGGGTGGCTTTTAGTGTAACACCCGCAGCCCTCGCGCTTCCGTTCCTAGCGGCGGGGGCCAGGACTCCCCACAGCCAGAGGACAGAAAATTAAAGACGCCAAAATGTCCCTTAAAAACAGCAAGTGGGGAAAAGAAGCTGGAAGCGGCTTCAATATTCCCAACACTAGCCGAAAAGCCGAAAATTTGAACCTGGAATTGAGAAACAGGAAGTAGGCCGCGGTGGACAATAATAAGGTGACACCGAAGCGTGGGTTCCGAGGGCTCGGAAGCCTGCGTACACCGACCTAAGGCGGCAAGGAAGGGCTCCGGGAGCAATGGCTTTCCCTGAGCCAAAGCCGCGGGGCCCGGAGCTGCCGCAGAAACGGTTGAAGACGCTGGACTGCGGGCAGGGGGCGGTGCGAGCCGTGCGATTCAATGGTGAGCGCCCTCTCTGCATCCGGGTCCTCCGCCTCCTGCGGTCGGCGGCCCCCTGAACCCCCGTGTTCCCCAGTGGACGGCAACTACTGCCTGACGTGCGGCAGCGACAAGACCCTGAAGCTGTGGAACCCGCTGCGGGGGACGCTGCTGCGGACGTACAGCGGCCACGGCTACGAGGTGCTGGACGCGGCCGGGTGAGCGGGGCCGGGGGCCGGCCGGGCGGAGGGCTGGCCGCGCGGGGACGGGGGCCGGGCCGGGGGGTGAGGGGCGGGGGCCAGGCCGGGGCCCGGCGCTGACCCGCCTCCCCCGCCCCCCAGCTCCTTTGACAACAGCAGCCTCTGCTCCGGCGGCGGGGACAAGGCGGTGGTGCTGTGGGATGTGGCCTCGGGGCAGGTCGTGCGCAAATTCCGGGGCCACGCGGGGGTGAGTGCAGGAGAGCGTGAGTGCGGAAGGGACCCGCTTTCTGCGCGGGAGGTGACAGGGACACCCCCATTACAGAGCGAGGATCATTCCCCCGGGGCCCAGCATTTCCGAAGCTCCGTCCTTGCAGTTCCCCCAAAACCTTTCAGTCCCGTGCCCCTAGCCTTTGCCCGCCTCTCTTCCCGTCCCCCCAAGTCCGGCCTCCTCTGAGGGGCAGTTCCTGTTTCTCAGAAGGTGAACACGGTGCAGTTTAATGAAGAGGCCACGGTCATCCTGTCCGGTGAGCCTGGGGCCTGGGCAGGGGGGCCCAGGGTGCCGCCCTGCCCCCCCAACCTGACCTCAACTTCGTGCCGGCCTCCCAGGCTCTATCGACTCGAGCGTCCGCTGCTGGGACTGCCGCTCTCGGCGGCCTGAGCCCGTGCAGACGCTGGACGAAGCCAGGGACGGCGTGTCCAGCGTGAAGGTGTCGGACCACGAGGTCCTGGCTGGGTGAGTGGAGCCAGGGCCTCGCCTGATCACCGCTGGGGATCATGGCGCCTCTGGGCTTAGATTACAATCTGCTGTCCTCACCGCGGGTCACAGGGCCCCGCATGGTCCGGTCCCTGCTGACCTCTCTGCTTTTATTCGTTCCCAGCCTCCTTTCTGTTCAATATGCCCAGCACGCCTCTTATGCCCGGACTGCCCTTCTACTGCTTATTCAGGGTGTATCTGAGCACCTGCGGCAGGTTACTTTTTAGTCACTGAGCACACAGCAGTGAACAACATAAAGAAATTAGGAAAATTGCCTGCCCACATAGGGTTGATATTGTAGCTGCAGGAGACAATTAAAAAAAAAAATGCACATGCAGGGCTGCCTGAGAGCCATTCCCACCTGGGGGGGAGTTTGCAGAGCCTGGTGGCTGGCCCTGTTCCCACACATCCCCCTTAGACCACATGTGGTTGGCTCTCTCTCATCCTTCAAGTCCCAGTTCTCAGATGTCATCTCCTCTGGGAGGCCTTCCTAGATTATTTTCAGTCAGCGAGGCTCCGTCTTGGCAGAACGTGCTCCTGGCTTGGTCACAGCTGTGTCTCAAGCCCCCAGACAGGATCCGGCCCAGAGAGGATGCTCAGTACTTAGAAACAGATGGAGTGGGACCTGATAGGTGCTGGGTCTGAGTCTCAAAGCCAGCACCTTGGAATTCCTCTTATGAATTTATTTCAGCACGCTTTTTCTGGCCCTGGACAGGAGCAAGACAGTGAAGGGTGCACAGGAAAGGCAGGCCTACCTGCCGTCAGGGCCCTGGTGGGGAGGGAGGGTACAGGGACGCTGAGGTGCCTGGAGCCCCAGTGGCCGCTTCAGCTGGATCCACCCTCTCCTGCAGCTCGGTGGACGGCCGAGTGAGGCGCTATGACCTGAGGATGGGGCAGCTTTTCTCAGACTACGTGGGCAGTGAGTGTGGCCGGGGCTGTGGGGCAGGTAGGGAATGTGGGGGCTGCAGAGGGGGCCCCAGCCTCACCAGTCTGCCCTCCCATCCCTTCCCCCCAGGCCCCATCACCTGCATCTGCTTCAGCCGGGACGGCCAGTGCACCCTGGTGTCCAGCCTGGACTCCACATTGCGGCTTCTAGACAAAGACACGGGGGAGCTGCTGGGCGAGTGAGACTTTGGGGCGTGGGGTTCCTCCCCCGCCCCCACTTCTGCTGAGAGGAAGGCCCCCTGATCCCACAACCCGCCCCCAGGTACACGGGCCACAAGAACCGGGAATACAAGCTGGACTGCTGCCTGAGTGAGCGCGACACGCACGTGGTCAGCTGCTCCGAGGACGGGCGGGTGTTCTTCTGGGACCTAGTGGAGGTGAGCCTCCCGCCCCCACTCCGCCCCGGGGCACCTGCCCTGTCCTTCACTGTCCTTACCGCGGTCACTCCCGGCCCTGAAGGAAGGAGTGCTGATAGATCTGGGGGCTCGAAGGAGGAGTGAGAGGACAGGCAGGAAGGGCACTCCTGGCAAAGGAACAGCATGCCGTGAGGCTTGGAGGTGTGGCACACGTGCGTTGGTCAGGATGTAGATGCACTTCCGGACAGCGGTGGTGGCGGTGGCGGCAGCAGGGTCCAGAGCAGGCAGGGCCACGATTGCCAGGCCAAGCCACTGGCACTGACCCTGGGGGAGGGGGGGCCAGCATTTGACGCGGGGCTCACCCAGGCTGTAGTTGTTCAGGGAACCTGAGCTGCCTTTGAGCATCGCTGTACTTTCCAGCCCTGAGCCTGTCACCTATCGTGATGTGATCTGGCCTAGGGGGGTGTCAGGCTGGGAACAGACTGGCCAGGCTTAGTGGAGTCAGGGCTGGGAGCCTCAGGGAAGGAGACGTGGCCACTGGGGCTTGGCCAGGGGAATTAAGGCTCCTAAGAGGGTGGAGGGAACTGGGGCCCTGGAGACTCCAGGGGCCAGCTCTCGCTCTGGGAACCAAGAAAGCGCGCACATTCGGCCTCCTTCTGGAGGGTCCGGTAGAGGAGAAGTCACCCTGGGGGAGGGCACCTGAAGGTACGTTTCGAGGTGGAAAGAGGAACTGAGGCCTGCTTGAGGAACCACGGATGCAGAGCGTGACTGCGGGGCGACAAGGGAAGTGAGAGCACTGAGGCTCCCAGATGGGCCAGTGGAACCCCGAAGCGGCGAGGGGGAGGGAAGCTGGGAGCAAGACGGGACGGATCGGAGTGGGGTGGCAGCCATGAGGGGTGAGAGGACCGGCAGTCCCTGGACACGTCGAAAGGAAGAGGCAAGGGGACTTGCTGAGCAAGGATGTGAGAGACACTCGCGAGATGTTGGTCTGAGCTCCTGAGAGGACGGAGCGGCCGAGGGGTTCAGTGTGGGGCAGATGAGGTTCACGGTGCCTGGGAGGGGCTGAAGGGAGGGGATGCACTGACGACGTTCCCCACCCCCTCGCTCCCCAGGGGTCCCTGGCACTGGCCCTGCCTGTGGGCCCCGGCGTGGTGCAGTCGCTGGCCTACCACCCTGCAGAGCCCTGCCTGCTGACCGCCACGGGGGGCAGCGTCCAGTGCTGGCGGGAAGAGGCCTACGAGGCTGAAGGGGGCGCAGGCTGAAGCCAGGGGACCACCACCAAGGACACAGACCCAGACTCGGGAGAGCCACTGAGACGGTTTATTTTAGACACGCCGCTGACCAAGCAGGCGGAGAGGGGCTGGGTCAGCAGATTAATAAATAGAGTGGGGCCTCCCTGGGGCGGCAGCCGTTCAGTCCTCGTTCTTCTCAGGCGTGAAGGCGTCTACCTTCTGGGCAAAGGTTTCGGCCACAAGCAGGGGGAAGACCAGGGATGCATCAGCGTAGACCTGTGGAGGGGACCTGGGTGAGCCATGGGACCCGTGGCTGCGGCCTGGGAGACCGTGTACCCCAGCCACCCAGCAGGCTCTCACCTTGACAGGCTGTGCGTCCACCCGGATCTTGCCCCAGGAAACGGCTTCGTCCGGCCGGGCGCCCGAGTCGGAGCCGTCAAACTCCTGGGCCGTGTTGATGTAAACGGAATAGTCAGCCCCGTTGCGCTGTGGGGAGGGGCAGGGCGGGCCTGTCAGCCGGTCAAAGGAGACAGACAGACACACAGGCAGGGCACTGTAGTCAGAGAGGCTGAGGGAGGTGCCCCGGATGAAGGAAGCCCTTGGCAGCCCCTCGCTCCGAGGGAGAGGCCCCATGTCAACACCTGGGCACAGTGAGGGGTAGGGGTTGCTGGGCAGATGGTGGGCAGCGTTGCCCCAGACCCACCTTCTGGGGAGCAACACCCCTCCTGCATCTGCTCAGCAGGAGCTGCCACCAAGGCTGTCATCAGAAGACCTCCAAACCTAACCACCTCTCCCGACCATGGCCCCGCTATTTGTTTCCCCACAGCCGCCAGAGGGCGCCAGTGAGCACCTGAGTAGCCCTCAAGGCGGGTCACCTCCCCATCTCACCTCCTCCCCTTCTCCTCTTCACTGGACCCCTAGCTGTTGCTTGACCTTCTTTGGGCACCTCAGAGCCTCTACGCTGGCTGTTCCCTCTGCTGGGAGCTCATCCCCGAGATAACCACATGGCCCATGGGAGGCACCTCCTGAAATCCTCTGCTCACAGGCTCACATTTCCCAGGAAAGCTGCTCGTTTTCGAACAGCACCCCTTTCTCTTGCCACCTCGTCATCCTTCATTTTTTCCATAGCAGTTACTGCCACCTGATGTGCATGTCACTTGTTTGCCGTCTGTCTCCCTGACGAGAACATCAGTCCCAAGAGGGCAGGGATCCAGGCCTGTCTAGTCACGGCTGTCTCCATGGAGACATGGCACAGGCTGAACACAAGGGCATGTCTGCACGGCAGGGCCACGTACCGCCCCTGCTGGGAACCAGGCGCACGCTCATCCCGCTCACCATGAGGTTGGCGTTGGCGATGTGGTGCTTGACCACGCCCCCACCCAGAATGATCATCCCGGACCGCTTGGCGAAGATGGCCTGTGTGTTGATGAGCTTCAGGTCTGGGGGAAGAAGGCTGTGGTCAGGCCGCGGGCCCAGCAACCCTCCTCCCTCCCTGACTCCTCTGCAGCCCCAGCGCCTCACCCTCAACAATGTCCAGGACCAGGCCTGGGTTCTTGTAGGAATGGAAGAAGATCATGTCGCCTAGCGAGCCATCTGTAAGCGCTGGGCTCAACACGGGGATGTGGTTCTGGAGGAGGGCAGGACAAGACAGCGGCCGGAGCTCAGAGCCTGGTGGAGGCAACCTGGTCCCCACCACGTGGGGGTTGCTAAGCACCACCCTGGCTGCTCCCAGGTGGCCTGGGAGTAGAGCCAGGATACCAGGACCACACTCGAGAGCTGTGGGACTTCAGACAAACTGCCTAACCTCTCTCTGTCTGACGTTCCTCATCTAAGAGTGGGGATGATGAGAATAGTACTGACTCCCCATACGGCTCTCAAGATGAAACCACACATGCTGAGGCCTGGCATCTTTGCCTTCACCCAGCCCCTCACCTTTTGGGCCCAGTAATACACCGACTCTGGGTTGTTGATCTCCTTGCCAAGCCGGGCGATCATCTTGGAAGGCGTCCACTTCACACCCTAGAAGGGGACATCAGCTTCAGCCAGCAGCACCTCCCCTGACTCCCACCATGCCAGCCCCCCCGGTTGCTCCAGCCCCACCTCTGTGTTCTGCTCCAACACCATCTGGTCCAGAATGGGCATCAGCCAGTCCTCAAACTTGCAGTAATTGTCATTGGGCACCAGCAGGTTTCCGATCCTGGGGACAGGAGGCATGTGGGCGTCAGGCCCCAGGACCCTCAGCCCAGCTCCCACACCCAGCACCACTCAGGGCGCCCCCCACCTGTTGATCCCGTTCTCACGTAGCTCCTTCCCCCTGAGGCTGAACTCCCCCAGGTACGTGGGTGCCAGGCACTTGATGAGATCCTCCTCCACGCCCCCAGCTGTGGTCACTAAGACGTCCACCTGCAGCCACAAGGCAGTGAGGTTGGCCCAGGAAGGGGAGCCCTGCCCTCATGCAGGGCAGGACTCCTAACTCCCAACCCTCCAGTGACCCTTGGGAGGTGCTCTGCCACAAAGCAAAACCCCATCCTGTCCCTCTGCTGACACATATCTCCCTATCTCCCTTAAATGACCAATAATCTTACTGCCCATTAAGACCCAGAAGAGGCCAAGGTCACAGCCCCACCGGGTGCCCACCATGTTGTGCTGCACGAGGTAACGGATGGTCTCACGGATGCCTGAACTGATGAGGTTGGAAGTGTAGCCCAGGAAAATGGTGCAGCCAGTGAGTGGGCGGCGGCTCTGGGTCAGGTCTGCATGCTGGTCCTCATCCTGCGACAGCGGCTCCAGTTTCTTCTCTATCTAGGTGTCAGAAGAAGGTCGAGTGAACTCCAAAGTCCAGCCCAAAAACTCCAGGTGGGTTTCAGCTCCGCCGCCAAGCCCTGCCCACTAGGGGATACAGGACCACGTCTACGAGGAACCAGGGAATGAACGCCCCTGTGCAGGCTCCGCCCCTTCACAGCCCGAATCTCAGGGCTCACGCTCAGGCTTTGCCCCGTTTCAGGAATCCGAGAGCATCACTTTTGGAGACCCGACCCCCTTTCCCACTGGGAAGAGCAAATCCAACTCAGGCCCCGCCCTGATTTCGGCTCCTCCCCCAATTCCTCCCTCAACCACACGGTCTTGTCCCAGGCTCCGCCCACTCCACAGCACTTTCCCACGTTGCCTAAAACCTGCCCGGTACCTAGAATCAGTCTCCATACCCTCCTGATACTAGGATATACCTACCAGGGGGCAACGCCCCCTCCCCAGCACAGAAACTCCCGCCAGGGTAGGCCCCGCCCCTCTCCAACTACTGGACAGCCCAGCGAAGGGCACGCCTCCTTCTCCCGTGGAAGCCCCGCCCCCTGCAAGTACAGCATTGGCGCTACTGGAGGCCACGCCCCCGTCAACCCAAGAAGTCCCGCCCCAGGGCTCACCATGGCGTTGACTTGCTGCACCGCGCGCCCGAAGTTGGTGGCCTGGAAACCAGTGGTGCCGAAGGCCTCCAGCAGCGCGCGGTAGTCCACGCCGCGGTTGAAGTCGTAGCCCCGGACCTGGGCGCTCTCGGACGGCAGAGCCGAGCTGTGCTTCAGCACGGCGGCCAGCGCCGCCACAGGCGCCTTCCCCTCCTGGGGACCCTCCATGCCCCTGCGATCGCACTCCCAGATCAGAGCCGCCCCAGGCCGGGCCTCCGGCGGCCTCGAGACGCACTAAGCCCTGGCACGCCCTTCTCTACGAGAGCGCAGGAAGTAGGGCTCTGGAAAACCTGCGGAGAGGGATCGGAAGTTGCCTAGTCACATGATCCTCTGATGCCCTTAGCCTGAGGGGGCGGCCATCTTTGCGCTCATGTTCCGTAATACGGAGGCCGCGAGGAGCCATGATTCCCTCTTTCGCGTATTCTCAGCCTCAGATGAATGAAGATTCCTGCTTTTACTGCCGCCTGTTGGAGATCTACCGCGTTGCGCGGCGCTTGCCCGTTCTTTTCTGTCCCCTCCGGGAGAGAGGATGGGTTCTTTTTTTTTTTTTTTTTTTAATTTTTTTTATTTTTATTTTTTTTTTTAATTTTTTCCCCCAAAGCCCCAGTAGATAGTTGTATGTCATAGCTGCACATCCTTCTAGTTGCTGTATATGGGACGCGGCCTCAGCATGGCCAGACAAGCAGTGCATCGGTGCGTGCCCGGGAGCCGAACCCGGGCCGCCAACAGCAGAGCGCGCACACTTAACCGCTAAGCCACGGGGCCGGCCCAGGATGGGTTCTTAGATATCGCCCTTGGTCAGGATTTGAGTCGTCAGGCAGTGTCAGAGAGTTTCTGCCTCTGAGCACCTCTTGTCAATGGAATAGTGATCCCTGTTCGTGCCTCGCGTCTCCAGGGCCTCGACATGGGGCATAACCCTCTGGTCTTCCTTCTTCCGGCAGCTGCAGCTGTCACCTCCTTTGGGAAGCTTTCCCTGACATTCCTCTGGGTAAGGGACCTCTTCTGGGATCCAGGGCTGACATCTCTTTCCCTCCAGCAAGACTGAAATCCTTGGGGGTGAGGTGTGTATCTCATGGGTCCTCCTAACAGTGCACGGGATCTGGTCCATAGGGGACCCAATTAATCACTCACTCTACATTTATGGAGTCTGTACTATACATTGGACCCTGAGCTGGGTGCTGCCGTTTAGCAGTGAATGAGGTGCTGACGCTGCCCCGCTGGGGCCTACAGTTTGGGGAAATAGAAATTTAACAACAGTGGTAAGTGCTTTTCCGGATTTAAACAGGATGATGTAGAGTCTTGAGGGTGGAGGTGAATGGAGGGATTGGTGGCCTTAGTTGGAGGGACAGGTGGTTGGGGAAGGATATCAAGGAGGTGACATTTGAGCCAAGGCCAGAGCGCCAAGAAAGGCCCCTATGTGAAGATCTGGGGGAGGTCATTCCCCTGCCACCCCCCATTGGGAGAGAGAACAGCCAGTGCAAAGGTCCTGAGGCTGGAAATGAGCCTACTTAGTTGAAGGAGCAGAACGTCCACTTGGATCTCAAACTCGCCATCTCAGTTCCCTCTCCACCTAACCCTGATCTCCCTGGAGTCTTCACATCTCAGCAGATAACCCTACACTCCACTCATCTACGAGGGTGAAAACTGGGGAGTTGAGTTTGATGTCTCCCTTTCTGCACATGACATCCATCCCCCAACACGTCCACCAAGTTTTACCTAGAAGTTCTAGGTGCTTTTCTTCTTTTTTTTAAATTAAGATATAATTGACAGAACATTATTTTAGTTTCAGGTGCACAGCATGATGATTCTGTATTTGCATCCAGGTGCTTTTCTTCATCCCCACGGCCTCCACGCTGGGCTTCCTTCCCTCCAGTCCCTTCCCCAGCTGTGTCCAGAGAGCTCGCGAAACAGCAGTCAGATGTGTCGTTCCTTGTTGAAACCTTCTAAGGGTGGCTTCCCGCTAGGAGTAAACTCCAGGCTCTTCACTGTGGCCTGTGAGGGCACTCCCTTCCCTGCCCTCATCTCCCACCACTTGCCCTCGCTCACTCCTCTCCAGCTACACCGACCCCTCGCTGTTCTAGAACCCACAAGCTATTTCCTGACCAAGGGACGAGGCACCTGCTGCTCTCTCTGCCTGGAACACCCGCTTCCCCTCCTCCTCCTCTGGGCCTCCGTCCAAATGTCACCTCCTCCAGGAGGCCTGCCCTGACCACCCACACTCGCCCTTACCTTGCTTTGGTTGTCTTTCATAGCACTTCATACGTTGTGTTTGGTGTTGTCCGTCCCTCCCTGACTGGCAGCCCCAGGAGGGCAGGATTAGGTCTGGCTTCACTGCTATTTCTTTTACTCTGCAGTGCCGGGCACATATTGGCATCTTGCAAATACGCTGAATAACTGAACGAATGAATGAATGCACACAGGGGCCTTGGGGTGATCCAGGAAGAATGAAGGAGGGGCCGGCCAGGTGGCGTAGCGGTTAAGTGCGTGCGCTCCACTGCAGGGGCCCGAGGTTCGGATCCCGGGCGCACACCGATGCACCGCTTGTCAGGCCATGCTGTGGCGGTGTCCCGTATAAAGTGGAGGAAGTTGGGCACGGATGTTAGCTCAGGGCCAGTCTTCCTCAGTAAAAAGAGGAGGATTGGCAACAGATGTTACCTCAGGGCTGATCGTCCTCACAAGGAAAACAACAAAGAAATGAATTCAGACCAGGCAGAAGGTGCCAGACCACGCAGGACCCTGGGGGCTGTAGTAAGGAGGGTGGGCTTTATTCTAAGTGGCTGGGAGGGGCCGGCCCGGTGGCACAGGGGTTAAGTGCATGCATTCCGCTGGGGTGGCCCAGGGTTCACAGGTTCGGATCCCGGGTGCGCACCAACGCACTGCTTGTCAAGCCATGCTGTGGCAGTGTCCCATATAAGGTAGAGGAAGATGGACACAGATGTTAGCCCAGCGCCAATCTTCCTCAGCAAAAAAAAACAGGATTGGCATTGGATGTTAGCTCAGGGCTAATCTTCCTCACAAAAATAAATAAATAAATAAGTGGCTGGGAGACCACTGGAGAGATTTAAAAAGGGCCTGAGAGACTCTGATTTTTTTTTCCAATTTTTTTTATTGCAGTAAAATATACATAACAAAATTCACCACCATAACCATTTTTAAGCGCATGGTTCAGTGGTATTTCGAACATTCACATTGTTGTGCAACTGCCTCCATCCACAGAACTTTTCATCATCCCAGACAGAAACTCTGTCCCCCTCAAACATGACCTGTTCCCCTCTCCCCAGCACCCACCGTTCTACTTCTCGTTGCTACGCACGTGACCCCTCTAGGGACCTCATATGAGTGGAATCATACATTATCTGTCATTTTGTTTCTGGCTTATTTCACTGAGCATAATGTCTTCCAGTTTCATCCATGTTATGATGTGATTTATTTTCTTTTTTTTTTTTTAATAATTTTATTTATTTTTCCCCCAAAGCCCCAGTAGATAGTTGTATGTCACAGTTGCACATCCTTCTAGTTGCTGTATGTGGGACGCGGCCTCAGCATGGCCGGAGAAGCAGTGCGTCAGTGCGCGCCCGGGATCCGAATCCGGGCCGCCAGCAGCAGAGCGCATGCACTTAACCACTAAGCCACAGGGCTGGCCCTGATGTGATTTATTTTCTATCAGATGCCACTGGCTGCCTTGAGGAGAACGGGGAAGGGTGGGCGGGACAGGGGAGACGAGGGCGGAGGCTATTGCTCTGGTCCAGGGGAGCGGAGAGGGTGGGGCGGTGGGCCCAAGGTGGTACCAACAGGGGTCGAGAGAAGTGACTAGATTGAGAACCTAATCTGAAGGTTGATCTAATGGGTTTTTTTTCACTGAGGTCACACTGGTTTAGAACACTGTGTAAATTTCAGGTGTACATTATATTTCAGCTTCTGTATAGACTGCACAGTGTTCACCACCCAAAGTCTAGTTTCCATTGATGGCTCTTGAGAAAGGACTAGCTGTGGGAATACTGGAGAGAGAAATGAAGGAGTTGGAGATTTAGGCCAGGGCAGTTGGGTGGTGGTGGTGTATTTGGGGGCAGAGGGTCTGGGGGGAGGTCATCTGGAGCCCAGCTTTAGCCTAATTCGGTGCGAGTCGCCCGAGAGATGAGTGTGGTGGATGGAGGAGGGAGGAGGGGCCTCGGGTGGCTCTGAGGTCAGGGACCGGGCCCCGCCCATTGTGATTTGGACGCCGCTCTCCTTTGAGAGCGAAGGGGCAGAGGATGCCGTCCGCATAGGCAAGTGGACTGCGCCGTCTGCGGATGAGATCCCCAGGGAGGTGAGGGGAGAGGAGAGGAGAGGCAGGGCTGTGCCCGGGGCGGGGTCCCCTCCACACACTGGGGGGACAGAGGCTGGCAAAGGAGGAGTGTTGGGGCAGGTTAGCAGAGGACCAAGCAGGTGAGTGGGAGGCCAGGGTCCCGCACTCCCCCGGGGAAGGTGACACGTGACACCAGGACAGCCACTGGGCCTCCTGCGGCAGAGACCCCCTTGGCTGAGGCAGCTGCTGCCACCACCACTGGTGACATTTCACTCCATGAGGTCCTGGCTTCAAAGTCTCTGCGGAGGGGAGGAGGGAGTTGGAGAGGCTGGGCTGGTGCAGGGAGAGAGTCAGAGCGGGGCGCTGGAGGAGGACTGAGCAGCCAGGAGTCAGCCCGAGTCCTCAGCTGAGGTACGGGGTCCTGACAGAGGTCGGGGAGCAGCCACCCTCATCCCGCAGTCCCCAGGGGACATGGGAGGAGGTGCGGGGACCCTCAGGCAGCCCTAGGGCTCTGGGTCTGGAGTTGAGCCTGCTGCCTACAGTCCTGCTTACCCTCCCCCAGATGTCCAGCAAAGTGGCCGTTGGCAGCGACATTGGGCGGGCCTGCCAGGCGGTGGAGCAGCTGCGGATGGAGGCCGGCATCGACCGCGTGAAGGTGCGGGCTGGGGGAGGGGAGCATGGCGGGCGAGGGGCAGGTGGATGGGTCATGTCTGGCTGACCAGGCTCATCTGCAGGTGTCCAAGGCGGCCACCGACCTGCTGCAGTTCTGCACGGAGCAGGCCAAGAGCGACCCCTTCCTCGTGGGCATCCCGGCTGCCACCAACCCCTTCAAAAAGAAGAAGCCCTGCGCCATCCTCTGACCCCGGGGCATCAATAAATGTGAAGTGAATGCTCCTCGGGCGTGGCTTGGCGGGCTGGGATGGGGGGCAAAGGGGGCTGCAGGCTGGCAGGGGCCGGGCGTGCACCTGGCCCAGCCTCCCTCCCCTGCCCACTCCAGGGTCACGGCCACAGCAGCGGGCACACGCGCACACACACACACACACACACACACCATGGACCCTGGATGGAAAAGCACATGCCTCCCCCACCCCTCCCTGTCCCCACACCTGTGGTGGCGTTAGCAGATCCCCTCTCCCACTGCACAAACACATCCAATCGCCACTCCGATGCATGTCATATGCGCACACACACACACACGGAGGTGCCATCGCACAAACAGGTGCCACATCCTCAAGCCTCCTTCATCCTCACACACGCACACTCATGGGCACACAGACGTGCACAGGGTTCCTGTAACAACACACACAGCCAGACCCGCCTTCCCGGTGGCACGCAGACACACACGATCCAGAAATGCACGGGGGCCGGCGTGGGTGCACCCAGACACACTCGGTGGTGGCTGTCGCTGAGGCTTTGGTGCATCTTCTCATGGATGCACGCGTGCCCCCGGCGTCCCAGCCCCAAGCTCACACTCCAGGCTGGAGCACCAGTACGTCAGGTTTATTTCTTCTTCGCTCTCAAGGGAGAGCGGCGTCCAAATCACAACAATAACAGAGCCCCAGGGTGGGGAGCAGCCCCCTGGAGGGCTGAAACCCCAACCTCACCCCCCCCCCAGCGTGGGGCCCAGCCCAAGGACCCCGCCCGCCCACGGCCCAGGACTCCCTGTGCCCCAGGCCTTCGGGGCAGGGCAGAGACAGCACCAGCATGGGGCAAGGTCCCCCATGAACAGGCCGCGGCCCAGCCTGCCGGCCGGCAGATCCACATCCACATCCTCGTCCTCGTCCGCCTGCTCAGGCCTGCAACCTCCACACCTCCAGCGACAGGCCCCCGGAGGCAGCCACCACCAGGTTGCCCTCGGCACAGATCTGGGCGGACAGAGACACGAGGAGTCAGGGGGCCTCTAGGCAGCCGGGCGGGGCGCGGGGCTGGGCCTTACCCCGTTCAGCACGTTGTGGTGGCTCCGGGTGCAGATGGTCCTGGGTGGGTCTGTGGGCACGTGCACCTGTGAGGGGCACAGGTCAGGAGCTGTGCCCTGGCCGGTGGCGGTGGGGGAGGGAGGGGACCGTCTGGGCCTCACCCGGATGGTCTTGTCGGTGGACGTGGTGTACAGGGCCCCCAGCGAGTGTTTGATCCCTGTGATCTGAGACCTGTGGCCCACGTCAAAGGACTGTGGGTGGGGACACGGGCGACACTCAGGCCTGGCTCTCCCAGGACCAGCCCCCACCGCCCTGGGGGTCCAGCCAGGTGGAGGAGGCCAGGGAGGGTGGGGCAGACCCGGACGAGCTGGAAGCAGCCATGGCGGTTGGCGAAGACGTGCAGCAGGCCCTGGTTGTCGCCGGCCCAGAGCTGGGGCTCCTGGTAGGACATGCAGAGCAGGTAGGAGTCCAGCTGTGGGAGGGACGAGGGACAGAGCAGCTCAGGCTGGGCCGGGCCGCGCCCAGCCCCGGTCCCTCCAGGCCCTGAGGAGGGCCCACCTGCAGCCGCTGCAGGACGCTGTTGGCCCGGCGGTCAAACACCACGAGCGTGTGGTCCTCGCTGCCGGAGATGATGTGCCGGTCGTCCGCCAGCACGGCCAGCACCGCGCTCGAGTGCAGCCGCCGGCTCTTGAGCAGGGCTGGCCCGACTGCGTGGGCGATGGGCCGGGGGGAGGGGGACATCAGAGCCCTCGGAGGCCCTGGCCCACCTGAGGATCCTGGGCCTCCATCCTCCCTGGCAAAACCTCGGTCTGCCCCCCCTGCCCCCTCCTGCAGGTGACCCTGCCCCTCCTCTCCCGCCCCAGCTGGATCCAGGACCCCCAGGCCTCTGCCCCCCATCTCCCACCCCATCTCTCTCCTCCAATCCCATCTGCTCTCAGTGCAGAGTGCCCACCGGTCCCAGCATGAAACACCTCCTCCTGCAGGGCGCCTGGGCGTGCCCCCACCCACGCCCCCCGCTCTGGCTCTACCAGGACGAGGCACGCTGGCCCTTTAGTTAAAATCAGAATGAATAAACAATAACAGAAAAGGCTTATGTGCCGGGCAGTGTGCCTCCTAGGCATTTTATGTAGAGGAACTTATTCAATCCGCGATGTTCTTATTAACACCTCCCATTAACCTTATGGGGCTGGAGTTGTTATTATCCGGATTTTACAGATGGGGAAACTGAGGTTCAAGCTAGGAATTGGGGAGCCAGGATTCTCAGGGGCTGTCCCGCCTCCCACGGGATTCAGGCTCAGAGGCCCCTCCTCTGGGAGCCCTCCAGTCCTTCACCCCACCCCCACCACCAGGTGCCTTTGTGGCCCCAGGCACAGCACAGGCTACTCTGAGTGGTCAGCATCTGGCTAGGTGACTGTCACCCCAGCGAGGCTGTGAGGCCCAGTGTCTCCTGCCCCCGCATGACCCTGGAGACCCCAGGCAGCCCTGCTCTCCCCATTTAGGGCCCCCGGCCCACCTCTGGGGTCGTAGACTGTCACCTTCTTGTCATAGGTGCCGGTCACCAGGATGTCAGGCTGGTAGGACAGGCACAGCACAGCTGCCTTGCCCCTGGGGACACACGGACATGGGGCTGGGGCTGAGGCCAGGCAGGGCCCTGACCCCGGGCCCCCCTGCCCAGGACCCCTCACACTTTATCTCGCCGAACTGCTGCCCATCAGCCGCCATGTCCCAGAGCTTCACGGTGCTGTCCCAGGAGCCGGAGCACACCCGGTGGTCCAGCGCCGCCAGCGACCACACCCAGCCCTGCGGGAGCGGGCCATGTGATCGTCCCCACGCCACAGATACAACTGAGGCGCAGGGCAGGGAGATGACGGACCCAAGAGCCCAGGGCGGTCAGCGCCGAGGAGACATTAGAGCTGAGGTCTGTGGGCCCGTCTGACTGCGGAGCCAGGACGAGACAGCCCCGTCCAGTAATATTCCTCAGTCAGTCCTGCGAGACTCAGCACCAGCGGCGCTTTGAGGGCCCAGGACACAGTGATTAAGGGGGAGCCTCCACTCTGGGACCCGGGCAAATCGAGAACCTCCCTCAGTTTCTTCATTGGGAAAACGGGCCCAGAAACAGTTCCTGTCTCAGGAGCTCCTATCCACAGAGCACTGGCTGTGACCGCCTTGTTCCTCACCAAACCCGCTGAGGAGAGGACTGGAATGTGTCCCGTTCTACAGATGAGGAAACCGGGGCACAGAGAGGTTGAGTCCCTCACCCAAGGTCACACAGCCAGGCAGTAACAGAGTGGGGATTCGGACCCAGTGGCCTGGCTCTGAGACCGAGCTCTCGGCCACCAGCCTAGACCCCCTCAGTGACTGGTGGAGGTGCCCCTCCACGGCCACTTCTCACAAGATCACATCATGCTCAGAGCTGCCTGATTCCCAAGGGCAGCCCCATAACGGCCCTGCCCTACGGCTCTCAAGGTATACCTGACATCTATTGAGCGCCTACTGTATATCCGAGCGAGTGAAGCTCTTAATGCATATTCATCTCATTCATCCTCATCCTAACTGACCCCTGGACAGAAGTAGAAACTGAGGCCCAGAGAAGTCATTCATCTCACCCAAAGTCACACGAACAATAGCAGAGCAAGACTTCAATCTAGGAGGCCTGATGCTCCCCTCAGGCCTCACGCCTCCTCCCCCTCACCTTGTGGGTGCTGTTCCTCTGGGTGCCCAGCGCCTTGACCAGGACCCGGCTGGGCTCCACCCCCAGCTGCCGCAGGTCCCACAGGTTGACATTGCGATCTCGTGAGCCTGACAGGCAGAGCGTCCCACCCTGGGAGGGGAGTGAGGCGATATTGTGGGGGTCACCCTGGCCACCCCTACCTGACCCACCACCAACTCCCGCCTCACCTGGAGCAGCAGCACCGAGTCAATGGAAGCGAAGTGCCCATCGGCCAGGCAGAAGTACTCGGCCCAGCGCCCGTCCTCCGCCCAGCGCGACAGGTGCTGCTCCAGCTCAATGCAGGCCGCCGGCCAGTCAAAGTCCTCCTCTGTGGGGCAGCATGAGCAGGGTCCCCACTGGGCAGGAACCCTGCCCCCCCACCAGCTGTCCAAGCCCACGCTGGCTTTCCGGGAGCCCAACCTGCATCTGACTTGAAGAGAATCCCACCAGCATCCCTCACCACACCCCAAGGAGGCCCAGGCTCTGGCCTTGGGCCCACCAGCCCACTCACCTTCCAAGCAAGTCTAGAACTCCTCACCCAAGTTTCCAGGAATTAGGGAACTGGGGCCTAAGGATCACTTTCCCAGGCCTCACCCCCCCCAATGCCCCCCTGAGGGATAGCAGCCTCAGGACATTAAGGTTTTGCCTCTGCCCTCACTTAGGTCTGTCCTCAGCCCCTCAACCCTCAGGCTGGGCGCAGGAGCTAGCACTTCCCACCTCAGCCATCTGAACTGGACCCAGGGAAGTGTTGCTCAAACTAATATCTGTAAACCGGGAGCCTTGTTAAGACGCAGAACCCAAGCCCCAGGTGCAGAGATTCGGTGGAATGGATGGGGCCCAAGCATCTATGTTATCAAGCAGTTTGGGAGAGTCCTATCAATTCAAGGTCACCAAGTTGTCTTATCCCCCAGAGACAACGACCTTGGGGGCAGGGGAAATGACCACCAGCCCCTGCCTAAGATCCCAGACCCTGGGCTTGAGGATCTGTGATTGCTGGTATCAGGGATCCCAACCTCTAAACCCTAGCTTGTGTTCAAGGGTTGCAGGCTCCGGATCTTGAGTCCGTGCCTCACCCCCACCTAGGACAAGACTCTAGGGGTGAGGGGCTTTGGCATTACCAGCTGCTGCCTCAGCAGCTAGACTCAGAACCTGAAGATTCTCGGGCTCACCGTGAGCCCCAAGCAGATTTTGACAACCTGAGATTTCAAGTCCCTGTGTCAACAACCACCAGCCAGAAGTCAGGGCCTTGGTACCACCAGACCCCAAGCCTGAGGATCATTAGATCCTGAGTTGAGGGACTCCAGCTCCCCAGGTAGATTTCCACAGCCTCAGGACCCCAAATGTCTGCCTCACGGTCCACCCAGAGGTCAGGGCTTTGGCACCACGAGGAACTACCTCAGCCTCCACCAGAGCCAGAAAGCCTGCTCCAGGGGCTGTGCTCACAGCACCCCAGGTACCCTCTCCCCCGCCCCAAGCCCGACCTGGGCGGGCGACCCTGGCCCCCGGGCGCGCGCACCTTCCACCACCGGGTAGGGCGCGCGTACGCGGCGCTGCGCGCGTAGCCTCCAGGTGACTTGGTCACGCACGAGGTCGCGCAGCGCGTGGCAGACGCGCGGCAGGACGTGGAGCACGAGGCGCGCGTCCAGGTAGGCGCAGATCTCGAGCAGCAGCTCCGGGGGCAGGCTCAACAGGCCCGGGGCGCCCACGGCCGGTCCCTTGGGCGCAGCTCGCGGCTCCAGGGCGCCAGGGGACGTGGCGGGCGCGGACAGCGGAGGGGCGCGCGGGGGCGCCAGCCCGAGTTTCGGCGGGCTGAGCACGCGGGCCACGTAAGCCTCGGCCTGCACGTCGGGGTCGGGATCCGGCTCCGGGTCCGAGTCATCGTCCCAGGCGCAGGGATCGTCGCGCGGCCCTGGGGGCAGCTCCATAGCGACCGGGTGGGCGCGGCCAGCCCGGCCCTGTCAGCGGCTGGCCGCGCGTCCTGTCTCCTAGGCAGCGCGAGGGCACTTCCGGCGCCTCCTGATGACGTTCGGCGCAGGCCGGAAGCGAGCGGCTCACAGGGAAATTGGCTTGTTAGTGAAAGTCCGCTGGCTCGCGGGGGTGTTGTTCTGTAGCTGCCTCGGCCTTGGGCTGGAAAGTGCAGATTCCTGGTTCCTGCGTCTTTTAAACAAGCATCTGTGGTGGTGCTGGTGCAGAGGGCCAGCGAACTCTGGTGTGAAAAACGCGGCCTTGCCGAAGGCACCTCACAGGTGACACCGGGCTTAGAAATGCAAAGTCCCTTTTCCGGGTTCGCGTTTGGGACATACTAGTGATTCTCGAACTCCTGTCTCTGCTTCTGGAGCCAGAAACATGCAGTTACACTGCAGAGGCCTGGGTGAAAGTTACTCTGAATTACGTAAAATCACACTGATAGAAAACAGCATCTTATTTACTGAAAGCCTCTTGAGCCAGGCAGTGTTAACCAATTATCTCCAAGCAGCATTTGCTGTTCCCTCGCCCGACTCCTCGGACATCCACTTGGCTCTTTGCTCAAACATCACCTTTCCGGAGTGCTCTACTGTAAGATTGCGACCATTGTCCCCAACGCTCTCCCTCCCCTCCCCGCTGTATTTTTCTCTATGGGGCACATCACTATTTCACTTCTATGCCCCCTCACTGAAACGTACATATTTGAACGACCGTTGGATGTGTGTCAGCATTTTTAGTGTTCCCGGGTTGACACAGGTGATCCTTGGGCCGTACTGAGCTTGCAAGATTTTATTATGAGGTTTGTGTGTCCCCAGAGCTGAGCAATTTCTCATTTGCTTCATAAACATATTTGCATATCTCCCTGAGGCCTGGTGCTGGGCTGAGCCTTCTACAAAAATGTCTAAGCTGCCCAGCAATCGGCAGTTGTAATGTCAGCCAAAGAGGAGAGGGCTGTAAGGCCTTGCCACTCAGTTTAGTCAATGGCAGATGGGGATCTTGAACCTGGGCTGCAGCACCAATGGTTCTCGTTTACTGAGCTATAATGTCCCAGCGAACGCACTGCACATGTATATTATCATATTTAATCTTCATCGTTCACATGCACCTCCGCATTTTACAGGGAAGAAAACTGAGAGGCTTGGGATCCCAAGAAGTGTAGCTGGTTAACTACCTCCCCACTCCCCAATTATTTCCTGAGTTCTGTGCATCCCCATTTCTAAAGCTTCCCAAGCCCCCCTCCATCTCTCTTCTCTGCTGCCAAAGCCACGGACACAGGAGGCCAGATGGAGACCGCAGGTTTCACAAGAAACTGATCTTTACTCAACAAAGTTCTACACAAGTGGAATCTCACGCCACCTTGGCGCCAGTCCCCAGCACAGCACAGTAACAGATGGACAGACCCTGGAGCCCGCAGGAGGAAGAGGATGAGGGGGAAGAAGGGACGTGGGGATGAGGGGGACTGCAGATCAAGGCCAGTCAGGGTCCGCAGCCCTGGGCAGGGGAGAAGGTTGAGAAGCCGAAACTTCGTTGTGCAAAAATCAACCAAAAATAAATTAAAAAATTAAATAGTTTTCTTAAAAAAAAAAAAAAGAAAGAAAACTAGAACGAGGCTCCCCTTCCCTGAAGGTGATTGGAGCCCCCCATCCTGGGTGGAGAAGGGGTTACCAATCCTATCAGCCAATCCATCCACACACCCCAAGACCTAGCAGAGAGAGGATGCTCCAAGGAACTGGAATTACCAGAAAATTAAATGATATTTTTTTAAAAAAACTTTTTTTTTTTTCTTTTTTCTTTTTTTTTTTTTTTTTACAAATGGCTTCCAGAGACCTGCTGGAGTTTCACACGGGGCAAAACCAGCTGAGTTTATGGAATGTGCACCAAGTGCCCCTTGGAATAGAGGCAGGGCCTGACCCTGTCAGAGAGAAGACACAGGGCTGTGATGGGAGTGGGGGCCAGGACCCCGGACGGATGGATGGAGCAGGCCCCAGGATGCAGGAATCCAGTCAAACCCCCCAAAACCCCAAAAGGAGCCCCAAAGGAGAAAGCAGCGGAGGAGAAAAAGGAAAACATTAAGGGGGCTGCAGGGCCCGGTTTCAGTTTCAAGGCCAACTCAGAAATAACCATGCCCCCTCCCTTTCTAGGGGAGCCTCTCCCACATGACCACATCCCCAACCAATCCCAAGAGGTTCCTTAGAATCAGTGCCCCAATCTGGTGGGGTCTGGACGCCCACTGGACCCCGTGATGACCAGGAAGCCCCAGGGCCACAGTGTGGGGTCAGGGGGTCCATCACCTTTTCCCTTCTCCAAGCCCTTGGCTTCATTCTTGCTGGCAAAGCATAAACCTTCATCCTGTCACCATCAATAAAATGCCCCAGCCCCAGCCCTCATGTTAACAGGCAGGCCCAGAACTTGAGAAGAGGGCTCTCAGAAGCACAGAGGAATGGACTGCCCTTGAAACGGACTTGTTTATGGAGAGACGCAGGGGGTAGGTGGCAGCAGCTCTGGCTGCCCCCAGCTCTCTTTGGGGGAAAAAGGTCCCGGCCCAGCATCTTCAAAAGCCACTGGGGCACCAAGGAGGGAGAAAGGACAAGCTCTGGCCAGCCCCAGTTGCTCCAGTGGTCCCCACTCTTCTGGCTGGGACAGGGATCGGGACACACTGGCGGAGGGGGACACACTGGCGGAGGCTGCCATAGAGCTGGCAGGAAGTGTGTGGAGCAGGTCCAAAGCGTGTGCGTGCTGATGGGGCGTCCCCAAGGCAGCTGTCCTCTTCCACCCACCCTGGGGTCCCGGCAGAGGCCCCCAACCCACCCAGCCCTCCCCAGTCACCGCCAATTCTGGCAAAACAGCAGAAGCTTCTTAAACTCTAGATGCAGGTTACACGGAAGGCCTTACGGGTTAACTCAGGGGTTCACTAATTCTACTGTCTCCATGCAGTCGGGGAATGGTGGGGCAGCTGGTCCAGCCTGGCTGGCTACAGCGCCCACACATGTGTGCGGCCACGTGTGTACGTGTGAGTGTACGTGTCTCTACAAGGACCCCCCTCCCCGCCTGCTTTCCCCTCGCCTCATCCTAAGCCGGATTCGGTCGGCCGTGTTGATTCTTCCCTCCCATATGGCTGGCCCCAGGGGGCTGCCTGAGGTGACCCCAATTGAACAAAGGGGCCCTTGCCACCAAGAAGTCCCACCCCACCCCCCCATTTGTAGGACGAGCATGGAGGCCCCACCCACCTGCCCGCCCGCCGGCCGGCCGCGCAGGTTGATGGACTGGGAAGGCGTCTGGATGTAGGCCCCACTCTCTCCTCCCTAACCCCCCTCGACCAGGGCACGGCGACTTCTGGACGCGGCGCGCTCCCCAGCAACCCCTCCGACGACGACGCAGACAGAAACCTGCGGGAGAGGAGAGGTCAGGGCCCGCGCCCCTCAGCCCCCACAACAGCGCCAGCCCCCCCGCACACAGCCTCCTCACCTGGCGGTCGCAACGCTCATCTAGACCCCGTAGAAGGCAGCCAGCCGCTCCTTGAGCAGCGGCGGGAACTGCTCTGAGAACTGCTGCCAGTTCTCCTCCCCGACTTGGTCTTTGAAGCCGTGGAGGATCTGTGGGGAGGGAGGGCTGAGGGGCGCCGGGAGAGGAACTCGGCCTCTCCCCGCAGAGGGTCGCCCCCCTGCCGCTTCCTGGGACCACATCAGGGCCAAGGGGGAGCCTCACCTTATAAAACATGTCCCGAAGGTCATCCTTCGGGCTCACCCAGGAGGCTACAGCGTCGCAGAAGAAAATAAAGTCCTGAAACGTGACGGATCCCGTGTGAGGGGCTGCCCGAGCCCAGCCCCAGGGCCTTCCCTCCGAGCCCCGCTGCCCCAACCTGCACGACGCCCCCAGGGTTGACGCCTATCATCATGCAGATGCCTCGGAAGGCCGAGTCCTTCTCCTCGTTGTCCCGGATGTTCCTGAGGGATGTGCACCTGTGGGGAACGTGAGCAGTGGGGAATCAGTGGGTGGGGCTGAGGCAGGATGGGCATCTGTGGTGTGGGGGGAATCGGGTCAGTGGGCAGTGGGGCTGGGTGTGACATGTACCAATGGGGGGCGGGGGAAGCAGGGATCAGCAGGCAGTGGGCTAGGACGTGCATCCATGGGTGGGCCTGCCCCCCCACCCCGCTGCCCGGCCCCCCGTCCAGCAGGCCCCACACAGATGGGCACCCACCAAGGCCGGATGAACTGCTGCAGCATGGGTGCCACCTCCTGTGGGCACACGTAGCCCAGGCGGCCGATGGTGATGGCTGGAATGGCAGAGGGACTCGTCAGGCGACCTGCAACCCCGAGCGGCCCCGGTACGTGGCGGGGCCTCTGGCACGAGGCACCAGCCCCGCCCCATGGGCCCCAAGGGAACAACTCCTGCTGGCCGCCTGGGCCTCAAGCTTGGTCCAGCCAGGGTCTCCTCCCACCCCACCTGGTCTCTCCCAGGTCTCCCCCGAGGCCAGCATCTTTCATGGGGCTCCTCCCAGAACCCCCTTCCCAGTCCTTCCAGGCACCCTCCCTGGTTCTTTCCCGAGGCCTCTTCTCAACTATTCTCCCAGCCAGGAACCCCACCTCCAGGAGGCGGGCAAGGGGGCGGCAGTGGCCCAGGCCTGGCGCACACCTGTGTTTTCCAGCAGCGTCTTAGGCGTGTTGGGCCGGTTAATGATTTCCACCAGGTTGTTGAGGACCATCTGCACGTAAGGCTGCATCTCTGCCCCTGGGGGACCAGGCAGTCAGAGCCCGTGTGACCCATGCCACCCAGGCTGACCCCAGTTGCATCCAGACACTGGCCAACCGTAACCAGTGTGGGAACAATAACCTTCTTTGCTGATCCCCAGCCCAGGATCCACAGCCAACTAGAAACAGACTCACACCCCCCAAACACCAGAAGCTTCCCTCAAGTCACCACTGGACACCACGGTGAGACTACACCACCAAATAGGGGGCTGTGGGGGGCGGGGGGGCAAAGTTTCCCAACCAATCCCAGTGGGCCTTTCAGCGAACTGCATGGGGCATGGGGAGGTGGCAGACGGTCCAATCAGAACAGGCCTCCTGTCCTGCCTCTTTCACAGATGGCCTTTCAGCCACCGGACCCCCATCTCTGACAAAACCGCCCAGAGGTGTCCTCTGGCCCCTGGCCAACTGCACCCTTCTCCAAGGAGCACCAGGGCCCCCTTGAGAGGACCTGTCAGTCAGCGCCAGACTCCCACCCCCAGGCCAGGATCAGGCCAATGGGGAGGGGCAGGGCACTCACCCATCTGCATGCAGATCTCGCCGATGGCCCAGGTGGCATTGTTGCAGACAGAGATGAACTCGGGGTTCAGGTTGGTGCCCAGGATGGGCATGAACTCAGCTGGTGGGGGAGAAAGGGGTGCTGAGCACGAGGCCAGCCAGGTGCGCTCCCAGACCTGGCCGGACGGGCCCATCAGCCAGTACGAATACATCCCAGTTCGGTCACAGTCCTCCCCGGTCACGTCTCCATCACCTGAGGCCCAGGTTGGGGTCGTGTGGTGAGCACGAGATGGGGGTCATACCGATACAGGGCTTGACGTGGATGAAGCAGGCTTTGGTGAGGTCTCCCAGGAGGGCGAAGGAGCTCTGCCGGACCTCAGGCATCGAGTCCTGGGGGTCGGAGCGGGGTCAGCAGGGCAGGGCTCCCCTCCTCCACAACCAGCCGGGGTCCCCACTAACCCGTCAGCACAGGCAGCTAGGGGAACAGTCCCTGGAGCCGGCCTGACCCTGCCACTCCCAGCGCCCAGGCTGGGGCCCCACTGCAGACCCGGGACTCAGGACGTGTGAGAGCCTGGCTCAGGGTACCCCCTAGAGGGGACAGCAGCCCTTCCGGATACCCTGCGGGGACGCTGGAGGGGCTTGTACTTGCATGCTTTCTGTTTCTGCTTTCTCATTTTGCACATTGTTTGCTTTTTCAATGAGATTTCACTCGTGCCTTATTTGCATCACTTTTTAAATAATTAAAATTTGTTTTTTTACAGGCCGCTTTTCCCTGATGTCTTTTGGGCACAACCAAGGCCCCTGGTGCGCCCAGGCTGGCCCACACAGGCTACTGAGCATGCAGGCAGTGGCCCGCGAGGGGCGTGCACCCACCTGCATGCACTGGAAGAGGAGCGTCATGATGTTGCTGCGGGCCACCAGCTGTTCCACATGGCCGCCCAGGCCCTCGGCCAGGCCGCTGAGCAGGTCCAGCGCCACGATCATGAAGTCCTTGTCGGGGGCCTCGTACTGCTCGGGGTGCTGGGTATACATCTGCGCACAGACGGGGCCGGCGGGCGGGTGAGGGGCCTGGGCCTGCCCTGGGGCGACAGCAGAGCAGCAGGCGGGGGGTGCTCACCATGGCCTGGGCCAGCGTCTTCTGCACCAGGGTGACACAGCGCTGGTAGACGGGCTCGCAGTAGGGCAGGAAGCCGCTCTGCAGGGCGGTGGCCACCGATGACAGGCACTGGCAGGGAGGAGGGCAGAAGAGGTGAACTCAGGTGTGATGGGCAGGGCCGTGCGAGAGGGCGTGGAGCCCGCTCACCTCCAGCAGAGGGAAGAGGTCCTTGTCTTCGTCCTTGAGCTCATTCCACTTCTGGATCAGCGGAGGCATCAGCTTCTGGATGTATTCCTGCAGGGGGAGCAGGAAGTTGGGGTGGGGGTGGCAGCCTGGGAATCAACAGGGCTCCCTGGGACTCAGAGGCACCCATCACCTGAGCAATGAGGTCTGGGTTTCTCTTTGTGGCTCACGGGGCCCTGCAAGGACTCACCAACCAGGCAGACCTCCGGGCCCTTCTCACCCATCCTGAGGCGGGCCCTTCTCACCCGTCCTGAGGCCCGCCCTCCCCCCTGGCCCCTTGGAGCCTGCATCGGGGCCTCCCGCTTCCCACAGGCCGGAGCTGCCCTGGCACAGCACAGGAGACCACACTGTCTCCTAACTGTCTGTCTCCCCCACTAGACTGGAAGCAGGGTGAGAGCAGGGGCTGGGTCTGCCTGCCTGCCTGTTGAGGTCACGGCCACATCCCTGGCTTGCGACGTGGGGTCGCCACAGGGTCACGGGATTGGGAGGAGGGAGCTGCTGTGGGGTCTCACCGGCTGGTTGAGGTGGTGGCCCACAGAGTCAGCCAGGGTGCCGATGGCGTCGTAGAGGATCAGCAGGTTCTTGTGCTGGTACTTGCCGAAGGCGAAGACGAGGGTGTCCAGGATGTAGCTGAGGTAGGGCACCAGCTCCGTGCAGGCCTCCTCCTCCAGGGTGGCGAAGGCACTGGAGGAGGGAGGGGCTCAGTGGGTCTGCAGGCCAGGCAGAACCAGGGGCGGGCGGGGAGGGCAGCCCGGGATCAGCCAGTACGAATACTGAGAAATCAGCTCGAGGTCAGGGGTCGTGCGTGTCATCACTTCCCGGGACGTGGGGCTGGGGGCGGGGGCCGAGGGTCACCTGCAGGCCGCCTCCTGCACCCTCTTGTTGCCGTCCAGGATGCGCTTGAGCAGCTCCGTCATCAGGGGCTTGAGGTGCATGTCAGGCGGCTGGCTGACCACCCAGTGGGCGTAGCGGCTCAGCGTCCAGCAGGCGATGGAGCGGACCAGGGCCTTCTTGTCCGAAAGGCACTGGATGAGGTGCGGGATCAGCTCGGGCAGGTAGGGCACCATGCCCTGCATGCAGCCTGCAGAAACGGGCACAGGGGGAACGCTGAGCCCGGCTAGGACCGGCCAGACCCACTCTTCTGGGGAGAGACGGAGAAGCGGAGGCTCGGAGGTTAAATAACTGGCCCAGAGTCAGAGCCAGTGAAAGGCAGGGTCAGGATGGAAAGCGGCATCAGAGCAAGCCTTTCCCCTCCAGCAGCTCCAGCCCATCACGGTCACCCGTTAGTGACTCGGGCTTCATGGGCAGCAGTGACCCAGAGGGACGGAAAATTCTTTTCCTTTGAAAACTTTCTGGGATGTTTGTGATTTTTCTTTATTTTTTTTTTAAAAACCACAAACACATCTCTCTTTTAATAGGAGAACTCAGCTAACAGCACACCCCTAAGAATCCACGACACGAGATCTATTTTTACTGGTTTTGGGTGCATTCTTCTAAATCTTTTCCCATTAATGTGCAGAACACCTAGTGTACATATATATTAACGTAAGACAAATAACACTTATATAAGGGAACCTTTCCTTGGACAATCTTGAACAGCTCCCCAGGGGGAGGGCTCCTGCTGCCGTGTGTGAACTGTTTCTGACAGGCCTGGAGGCTGAGGCGGTCACAAGAGACGCCTGTAACAGATTCGCAAATCCCTCTGGGAATTCAAGCTGTTCACCCCATTGGGACAAAGGGAGCTTCAAAAACATGCCAGTAACAGCCCACCAAGGGAAGCTTGAGGGAGCACCACCAGCATACACTTCCCCTTCGGCAGGCCAGCCTTGCAGCTGGGAGCAGGTCTGAGGCCAGCTGCACCCTGGGTGACCGGGGAAGTGGCGTCTATCTCTCTGCACCTCAGCTGCCCCATCTGTGAAACCCACCTCATCGGGCAGTGCTGAGCCCAGGGGACCAGGCTGCCTGCCACGGGGCAAACCCTGCAGAAGAGCCTGTTAACGTTAGTGTTGCTGTAATCATGCCTACGACCTCACAGAATTGCCTGTCCGTGACAATTAGGGAGAGGGCTTGCATTTGGGGTCTGGGGTTCCTTTCAGGCTGAGGGGAAGATTCCAATCCCAGAGCTGTGTGGAGCGGGGTGGGGAGGCCTCTGGAGAGAGCTCGCCAGTGCCGCGCGGCTGCACCCCGACATGGCCTGGCCCGGGCCAGCCCCAGACAGTCTCCCCAGCACAGGCTCAGAGGTGAGGTGCAGCCGGGCGGGCGGCACTCACCCTCAGCGATGGCGCCCAGCACCAGGATGCCCGACTCCTTGACCACCCACTCGGGGTGGAAGAGGAGGCCCTTGAGCAGGGGGAGCAGGTGGGGCAGCAGCTCCTCCCGGAAGACGTTGGCCAGTACGTCCAGCGCAGCCGCTGAGCACTTCCCTGGTGGGGGGAAATTGGGGGCGGGCTCAGGGAGACCCATCGGGGAGGCCACTGGCTCTCCTCGACTAGACCCCTTGGATCAAAGATCATGATTAGACTCTGCACGATCTGCTCTGCAGAGGCTTCTAATCACCTCCTGGGAGGCAGCCCAGGGCCTGCCGCCCCCACGTCCCCCTCCTCGCCCCAGGCCGGGCCACGCACTCAGATTCCAGTCGGACAAAGCATCATCATCGTCGTCGTCCTCTGCGTCCTCGGAGCCGTCAGGCCGCTCGGCCTCATGGGGCAGCGTGACCGTGCGCGACTTGTGGAAGCGCGGCTTGATGTCCTGCTCGCTGTCGGGGACCGCCTCGTCCTCCTCCACGTCCCCCTGCAGGGCCGGGCAGACCGTTAAGTACCACTGGGGCCCCCACCCTAACCCTCGCCTGCTGGCCACAGCAGCTGGCAGTCGGCCCCGACTCACCTTGAGCAGGATGATGTCGATTTCCGAATACTTCATCCCATTTACCAGGATGGGGATCAACCTGTCGGGGAAAAAGGCTGTTAATCGGGCTGCAGGGGCCCCCGGAGGCTCACAGCCTGGGGAAGAGGAAGCAGAGGTGCGGGCAGGAGCAGCAAGGAGCCCACGGGCAGACGGCACTGCGCGTGCTGGTTCTGCTTGTCCGCACCGTTCACTTCCCCCGGGGGTACCGTCCCAGCCTAGTCTCAGCCACTGTGACTGGGACAGAGCTGACACGACTCCTGGCTCCACAGGAGGGCTCCTGACCAAACCCGGCCACTGAGTGAATTCTAGAGCCCTGAATACACTGACAGGCTGGGAACAATGCCCGATCCCTAGCAAGCCATGAGGCGGGGACATGTGCTCCTGTCACCAGGCACTTCTCTGGGACAGGGCCAGGTTAGGAGAGCAAATAGGCAGGCCAGCCAGCCCCCCCCAGCTGGAGCCCACACACCTCGGGCTTGGAAACTTTGATTAGAGCCTTCACTGACTCAGGGATAGGCAAGTGATCCTGTTGGTCAAGGAAGGGCAGCCCTGGCACTTTTGCTGGAGAAGCTAGTCAAGAAATTCCTTACTCTGAGTTCCTAAGCTAGAAGGCTGCAGAAGGCACAGCACTACCATGAGGGGAGCTCATGCCTGAGAACGAAGTAGATCTGAGACTAGACAGATGCTGTCCACATCCTTTGAGCACCTGGGTCCATCTATGCCTGAAGCCTTTGCTGGCTTTTCATTTACCTATAACTTACTAATTTTTAAGTCATTAAAATCTACATTCTTATCACTGGCCAAACTTACATATGTAGGGCCAGAAGGTAAACTGAGATGGAGGACATGGAGTGAGGCTAGGGTGGGACAGAGGGCAGGAGCAGCACTCACTGGACCAGGTGGGAGGCCAGGACTTCCTTGCAGATGGGCTGCTCGGCCAGCGTCAGCCAGAACTCGCAGGCCTCAAGGGCCACATTCTCATCGTGGTCCTGGGTCCTCTGCAGCATGTACTGGGGCGGGGCAGGAGAAGGGTGAGGCCTGGCCGGGGGTGGGGTGGCCCCCCGCCTCCCACCCCGCAGCGCCCGCCAGGCCCGCCTGGGCCCTGCACACCTGGATGATGCTGTGCATGTGGGGGATGAGCCTGTCGATCCGCACTTCCAGCAGCATCACCAGGGCGCGGCACACGTTCTTCCGCACCTCAGGGTCGTCATCCACCGCCAGAGCAAACAGGTGCTGCGGGGAAGGCGGGGTCAGCTGCGGCAGGGCCCCAGCCCTCGGCCTCCCCACCCCCAGCCCGGGGGCCCACCTCAATGAAGGTGTCAATGTTGTCCATCAGCGCCTGGGCCCGGTCCATGATGAACTGGTTCACGCAGGCGATGGCGTGGGACCTGGCGGCAAGCCAGCACGTGGTCACTGCTGCCCCCACTGCCCCGCCCGCTCCAGGCCCCCTACAGACCCCCGGGGGGCCGCACCCACCGGATCTTGGGACTGCAGTGCTTGAAGAATTGCAGGAACTTGGGGATCATGACATTGAGGGGCCTGTTGAGGGCATCGCTGTCCAGAAGCTCAGACGAGTCTTCGCAGATCTTCTGCAGGGCTCCGAAGGCTCCCTGCGTGGAGAGGGGCAGGCAGAGGGACGTGCGTCCCGGTCCAGCCCCAGCTCCCTGGCCCGCGCGGGTGGGCGGGCCACAGCTTGTTGCCTACCTCACACGTGTTGTAATCCTCCGAGTTGAGCAGGTTGCACAGCTGGGGCAGCAGCTCGGGCCACATCTGCAGCTCACCCTTGGAAGCGATGGTGGTGATGAGAATGCCTGGGGCGGCCGGGAAGGGACGCTGCCTCAGGCTGGGTGCAGGCCTGCTCGGCACCCCGGCGCTCACCCCGCCAGCACCCACGCAGGCTTTCTGTACGCCAGCTATCCCTGTAAGCACTACACACCCCTTTTGAGATCCCTGCGCCTTACTGTGGGCCAGCTCTGTTCCAGGCCCTGGCATGCAGCACAGAACTAAACACAAAATCCCTGCCCTTGGGAGCTGACGTCTAGTGAGGGAGGCTGTGAGGTAAAGATACAGGAGCAAAGGCCTGGGAAGCTAGATGCCCAGAGCTAAGGGGAGAAATAAAGCAGAGAAGATGCCTAGCAAGGGCTGAGGGTGAGGGGAGCCATTTTAAATTGGGTGTCCAGAGCAGGCTTCACCCAGGTAACATCTCGATATCTGAGCTAAGACCTGAAGGAGGTGAGGGAGAAGCCATTGAGATCCCTGGGGAAAGAGCAGCCCAGGCAGAAAGCACAGCAGGTGCAAGGGCCCGGGGGCAGGAGCAGGCCTGGTGTGCTTACAGATGCATGAGGAGCCAGTGGGGCTGAGCGGAGAAACTGAAGGGGAGAGTGGGAGAAGGGGACGGCTGGGGGCGGGGTGGGGGGGGGCGTTGCTGGTGCACGGCCACATGGCATTGGGGAAGACTTGTACCGCTTATTAGAAACCCAAGTTCGACCTGCAGGAGGCATCTGAAGCAGGAGGGCAGGGAAGTAACTGAAGTCGATGTCAGTGCAGATGGGAATTAAAGCCAGGAGATGGCAATGTTTCCCAGGTGACCCTGGCTCACACGTCTGCTGGGAAAGGTGCTCCCTGCCATGGGTAGACTGAGTGCACTCCCAGGCCTGTCCCTGTGTGACCCTGGCCACATCACCTAACCTCTCTGTGCCTCAGTGGAGATAAGGAACACCAGCCTCCTAGGACTACTGGGAGGCTTCAATGACTTAAGTACTTAGAGCACAACCTGGCACCTAGAATGAGCTTGGTAAGTCCAGATCCTTCTGCTGGCCTTAAAGGCGGTATTGTAGGGGCTAAGGGTCACTTTTAACAGAGGCAGCAGGCCCCAAGATCAGCTCTTCTGGCAGGCCCACTATCTAGCTCAAATTTTTTTTATCTAGTCCACTATCTAGCTTTATTTTTTCTGTCTTTATTGCATTTGTTTTTAAGGTTAACTGCCCTTTAGGGCAAGCAAATATCTCTTCATTTAAAACAGTTGTATACCACGTTCTTTGAAAAGCAACTTTTAAAAGTTGACATAGATTTAAATAAAAAGAGTATAAGTCAGTTTATATGTCCATGATATCTCAATAAAGCTGGAAAAAAAAATAAGTCAGTAATAGGATCCGGCCTCATGGCGTAGCAGTTAAGTGCACGTGCTCTGCTGCTGGCAGCCCAGGTTCGGATCCCGGGTGCGCACCGACGCACCGCTTGTCAGGCCATGCTGTGGTGGCGTCCCATATAAAGTGGAGGAAGATGGGCACAGATGTTAGCCCAGGGCCAGTCTTCCTCAGCAAAAAGAGGAGGATTGGCATGGATGTCAGCTCAGGGCTGATCTTCCTCACACACACACAAAAAATAGATTAAAAAAAAAAAAGTCAGTAATAAATGGTAGGGTTGGTGTTTATCAGTAGTGAAAAAGCTTAAGGTAAAATTGCTAGAAAATTCTTGGTCATCCTTCTGCAACTTCCTCAGGCAGCCTTCCGGGAGCCAGGAAGGCTCTGACGCCAACCTCACTTGCGTTTCACCTAAACCAACACTGGTGAGAATTAGCTACCACCAAGCTCCACAAGGGCAGGGAGCCCTCAGATTTTAACCTGACCTGACATAAAATTCTGGACATCAAGTGACTGCCTCAGAAGTAAGCATGGCTGTTTCAGGAGGGAATGGTTCAGAGCGTGGACCTGCACTGGTCGCTTCTGAGCTCTCCTACTTACCAGGCAAGCCCCTTAACATCCCTGTGCCTCAGTTTCCTCATCTGTAAAACGGCAACAGTAACAGTGCTACCACCCACAGTGCTGCAGCATTCAGTGACTAATACCCTTAACATGACGAGAAGCTTCTGGGCCAAGACCGACTCCCGCTGCCCCTCTCACCTATGGTGGCTCTGATGAGCGAGGAGGCGTCGCCGATGTTGTTGAGACACTCTTGCTTGATGAAGTCGGCCACAGGTGGTGGAAAGCTCTGGTAATGTGCCTTCACGTTGTTCTTGAGGATGAGACCGCTAAGAGAGCGAGTTGGCTCATCTGGGGAAAGAGGGCTGAGGCTCAAGGCACCACTGGGGAGAAAGCGGGGTCCAGCCTTCGTGGAGGGGCACCGAGGGCGTACCTTCCGACTTGAGTCTGGTCAGAACGAAGATCAGATAGTTGTTGAAGTCAGGAAACTGGTTCAGTTGTTTGAGTTTCTGCCAGGTTGTTAAGGAACTTGGGAGACAGGGGCCTTCCCCAGGCGGGGCCCCCTTACTGTCACATAGCTGACGGTACCTCTGACCACTGGGACCAGGCAGCCAGCTCCTGATGCCACCTCTCAACCCTCATGCCCAAAACAACACAGCATTTCAGGCCCATCAAATTCATCCGGGTAGGGGGAAGATGCCCAAGCTTTCCACCCAGCCCTGAAGATCTGGCCAGAGCAGGAGAGGGTGGCAGGCCTGGCTCTGTCTGACGGTGGCAGCTGCCACCCAGCCACTCACCAGCAGTCCAACGTTGCCTGCTTTTCTCAAAAAGAAGGAAAGCCACATTTTCAAGTGAAACTTACTAATGGTTTAAATGTTTCAAAAGTTTAACTTATAGTATTTTAAACAACCAATTGAAAAAAAGAAATTTTAACCTGAACCTAAACAAAAGCAGAGAGCCAGCTAAAGGTGTCCTCCCGTCCCGCCCCTCCACAGGGCCACATTTCCTCTGGGAATGGGACCCAAGAGTTCTAATCCTTAATTCTCTGCCAAGGCTAGCTCCTCCCCACAGCAGAAAGAGTCTGGGGATCGGGGAGTCGGCCCCTTCCTCTCTGGCCTTCGGGGGCTGCAGATGTCTGCTGGGCTCCCCCCAGCCCGGAAGGAAGGAAGGATACATCCTGCACGATGCGCTGCGTGGCTGTGTTGGGCGACTGTGAGTCTTTGAGCAGCTGCAGGACCTGCTGCAGGCCCTGCTCATCTGGCTGCCAGTCCATGGCGCAAAGCGAGCTGCGGGAGTAGGGGCTAGGGTCAGCGCTGGGTCCCTGGGGCTCCGTGTGAGTCACAGGCTCAGCCCCCGCAGAGGTGGCAGCATTGGAGGCATGACTGGAGCACCCTCAGCGGACAAAGTCGGCCAATCCACACCAACCCAAGTGCGGGGTCCCCGCCAGCTGCAACATCCACGGCCACGAGGGTGGGGGGATGTAGCAGCAGGCCACGGGAGGAGGTGGTGGGGCCAACGGATCCTCATCCGCCCCAATGCGGAGCCTTCCTCTGGCAGCCCACGCCACTGCCCCCAGCTGCGGGCCCTAAGGCTTCCGTCTCCCTCGAAGCAGCTGGAGTAGGGCCCAGCCACCTCTCCATGCAGGGGCCCTGCCCCAGACTGCCATAGCGCCCTGGCCCCGATAGTTTCCCACGTGCAGGTGTGGCCCCCTGAAGACACCCCTTCTCCTCCTGAAACTCAGCCCTTAAGCACCGCCAGATCCCAGCCACCTCCTCTGCCCTGGGCCGGTCCCTGAGCCTCCCAAGATGCACCGTCCCAAGGCGCTCCGATTGTCTTGATCCCTGCCACCTCCCCTAATCCGGCCCTCCAAGTTCAACCGGATGCCAGACGCCCCCCTTTCTGGCCTAGCCAGACCCGGTACCCAGCGATTCCCCTTAATCAGGCCCGAAGCAATCCCCAGACAGATTCGCGTTGCCTTTCGGAATGAGAGCCATCCAAGCCCGCCCACCCCGCGACAGAAGCCCCCTGGACCGGTCCCTGTCGCTTTCCCCAACCAGGTCTGGCCAAGCCCCCTCCCCACAGTCAGCCGTAACTCGTGGTGACGAGTCTCCGCTGCTTCTCCCAATTAAGTTCGGCCAAGGCCCCCACCACCCCGAACCGGAAACCCCTTTGGTCCATCCCTGCAGTTTCCCCCAATTAGGCCTGGCCGAACAGCCCCCCAGAGCATTTCCCCAACGGATCCCAGCGACGCCTCACAGCCAGACCCAGCAAAGCCCTCTAGGCCGAAGTCTGACACCCCTCCCTATCAGGGCCCAACAAGCCCCCCCAACTTTTCAATGCGGCCTCCCCCAATCAGACCCAACCAAGCCCCGCCAAAACAGCCCCCCACACACACCCGATCCTCGCGACGTCCCCCTATCAGGCCCTAAGCAGTCCCCAAATGCTTCCCCCAATAAGATCCCCTCCAGCCTGACCCCAGCCGCCCCACTGGCCCGATTCTCGCGGCACTGGGACCTGGCCCCGCTCCGAGGCCCCACCCCCTAAGCCCGGCTCGGTTCCCCCCTCCCCCGCCCCGGCCCGTTCTCGCTGCCTCGCGAATCTGGCCCAACCGGGTTCTCGGCCTTTCCCGGTCAGGCGCGGCCCCGACGCCCGGGCCACGCGCAGCGCAGGCCCGGAGCCCGGTGGGGGTCGACGCAAGCCAGGGCCGAGCCGGGCGGGCTCCAGGTGAGGCCCACTTACCGGGCCCCGGGCGGAAGCAGCGGCGCCTTGCGCTGCGGCTTCTCCTGAGACTCGCGCGGAAGGAGGGAGCCAAAGAGAGGGAATAAAAAAAAACGCGGCCGTAGATGAGCCGCCGCGGCTTCCGTACGCCGTTCAAACTGGCACAGACGAGCCAATCAGAAGGAGCAGACGCTGCACGTGGCCTGGCTCCGGGGAGACCCAGGCCCCGCCGAGGCCTGGTCACGTGACTGAAGAGTTGGAGGCTCTCTTGGCCTTTCTGGCCGGCAGGTCCTCCCGCCGTCTCGTTTCCTCAGCGTCTCTCTAGCCGGCCTGACAGCAGCTCTTTGCTGGGAGCTGAGTTTGAAGGCGAGCGGGGACTTTGGGTGTGTGGTGGACCTGGGCATGCCTCGGCCAGAGTCAGCTACGCCTTTGTCACCCCCTCCTGTAACAATGGAACTGTGCCTCCTTCCTCCCATCCAGAAGGTACTTGGGAGGAGTACAGTATGTGGGCGCAAGGAAAAAGCGGAGGGACTGTGCCTGGGGTGGACTTTACATCCCAGAGACAAAGGAAGAAAAGCCAGACAAAGGGAGTGCCTGATACGGGCTGGGTTCCTACAGAAGCCTCTGCCACACTGTGTTATTTTCCAGTGCTGTTCCACAATTTCTACAAGGATATAAAATTTTAAACGAAATGAACTAATAAAATAAATGCAGGACCAGAAGACCTAATTCCTTTCCCTACCTGAACCTGAATGAGGTGGAACAGTCCAGGAAATTTAGGCAAGGGCAGAGTCATGAAGAAAGACATCTTCGTGATCCTCGCGCCGTCTGAGGACAAAGTAGGGCACCTCTTTTCTTGCTCGTAAGAACAGAGCCGAGTAAAGAGAAGCTGAAGACCCTAGAGCGTCCCGGTTTCCTCTCCTGACCCTACTGATAACAAAGTGGGCGACCTCCTGCCACTGGGATCCTTAGTTTCCCCCACTTGTCAAATGGGTATAAGAATAGTTTGCTGGGTTAGAGATAATCCAAGTTAAGCATTACCAAGCCTGCCGTAAATTGTTCTTTAAAAACGTGGCTTTTACCCCGCGAGGCTCAAGGCGGTCCTTTCACTGTATTCAGCCCCACCCTAAACCAATATTTACTGAATTTACTGAATCAACTAGGGCTTTAATCCCAAAGGACACCCTAGCCCTTCCCTGAGGGACATTTTGGTGTCGGGAGAGGCACAAGGTCCATTTTTGCCCCAGCCTGGAGGGGAACAGGTTTCTCGGCCCACTTCCCGTTGACAGGCAGTCCTGGCTCCGTTCATTCATGAAAAGCAGGTACCCAAAATCACTCTTGTCGAGCACTGGGCCCTCCCAGGCTTGGGAAGGGTCGCCTGGCACCTAATTCCACTCGGAGACTCGGGGAAGACTCCCTAAAGGAGCAGCTGGATTTCCATCTCAGCCGGCGCTGCTGAACAGAAACCCGGCTTGACACACGTGCGGAAAGCCACTGCCTACGCATGCGCATTGGCCTTCCCTCGCGGACCCTGATGCCCTGGAACTACAAATCCCGTCTTGCCGCGCGCCCGCGTCGCCGCGCTTACGAGCTCCGGCTAAGACTCAAAACCTGGGGGTCTGGAGACCGCCCCCGGTGGTGGGCGTTGTGCAGAAGGAAGAGTGAGATCGAGGGGTTGGGACTGGGTTTGGATTTTTCGGGAGGGGGTGCGAAAGGTAGGAGTTTTCTGCTCAGGGTTGGGGATTGCCCCAGATAAGGGTCAGGCGGGCAGCGAGTAGATGCAGGAGAGAATTTGTTAGTGCTCACCCCCTCCTTTTAATATGTCAAGTTTCCAGCGGCCTTGCGAAGCCTCGGGAGAGGGAGTCAGGCAGAATAAAGTGGCCCCTGCTGCCTGTGTGGTCCACAGTACTGGCCCTCGTGTGATCACGTAAGTCTTTCTTCCTCTCCCCAGCTGGTGGATTTAAGTAGTGAATCGAGACCCCCCCACCCCCCCATTTCTTAAGCACCTACCGCCTGTCAGGCGGTTTCCAAATGTATTTCTCACAACAGCCCTGTGCACGGCAAGCTTACTTCAACGCAACTAGAAGCGCTCAGTGCAAAAAGGACACTCAAGCGGCTGCTGCCCAACCGTGAAGCTGAGATGGGAGACAAACTCCTCTCGGTTTACAACAGCCGCCCTGCCTGAGCATCTCCTCAAGCTATGCCCGCGTTCAGAGGTTAGCATTTCTCAAACACGGCCCCAAACACAAGCCAAACTGCTTCACTCGGAGAAGCAATGACAGCTGTTTTAAATACTGTCAGGGTTAATGTTGACTGTATGAACATTGCCCTTACTTTAGAACTTGGCTCTAGAGATGCTTCTGTAATTTACCCCTATTTTCTAGATGAAGAACCTGAACCACAGAAAGGCTAAGTGACTTACCCAAGATCACACAGCTAACAGGCACCAGAATAGTTTGAAGCCAGGGCTGTGACTCACCACAACCTGAATTCGATTCTCCTCCGGCTTCAGACTTTCCCCAGGTCAGGGCTGGCGAGCGTGGTGAAGGGGGGTGCCTAGACTCCATCAGCTCCTCCTGCCTCCTGACACTCCAGAATAGAGGCTGAGCTGCTGCAGGGGTGACCTACTTCTCCCACTGTGTTTCTTTTTAAAGATCCAGCCGCTGCTGGTGGCTTTGAGGGAGGAGGCAGAGGTGGCTCAATTGGCTTCCTATGTCCCCTCCCCCCACACTACCTCCCAAGGCTAAAGTCACACCTGGGCCAGCTCAGCATCCCCAAAGTAGGAGGGAGAGACCCTCGAGTGATGTGGAAAATAACCACACCAGCCTCACCGTTAGCAGGAGGGACAGGTCCTGTTCCGAAGCCTGCTTGCTGGCTCTTCCACCACGAGCCAGGCGCGCTTTCAGCTTGGGGGCTTTGCACCTGCTGTTCCTCCGGCCTGGAACACTTCCAAGGACCATCTTCACTGCCTGTCCCACTGCCTGTTCCCTTCAGAACTTGGGATAAATGTCACCTTCTCAGGGAGGCCATCCCTGACCAATTTAAAACTGCCGTCTCTCCCACTCTCATCCCGGTCCCCCGTTCACACTTTATTTTTTGCCAAGAGAATGTATAATTATCCAATGTGTTCTGTTGTACTTTGTTTCTCGTGTTTCCCCCACTAGAACGGTAGCACCACCAGGACAAGTCTTCTCTGTTCTGGTGCTCGGTATTGGGAACACCCCACCTCAACCCCTACAGGCTGCAGCTGACAGTCTGAGGCCCAGCGGTGCTACTTCAGCCCTCCTCCCACTGCCTTCACGTCCCAGGTGGCCCGCGGTGCCCGCCGTGGTCCTCCCCGATGGAAAGGGGAGGGAGGCTGGCCCTGGGATGGGCAGGAGTGCTGAGCTGCATGGCATTCGTGCCTGGAAAGTCCTGGGAGGTGAGGCCATGTCTGGGGGGCCCAGATGTTGCTCCAGGTCTAGCAGGTTTGAGAAGGGGTCAGGACGTAAGGGCATCTTAAAATATTTGTGGGCTCGTTGGAGAGCAGGCAGCTTCCAGCTCCACGAGGATGAGCAGCAGGCCAGGAGGGCACAGAAGTGCAAGGAGCACTAGAGTGGGCACTAAGGGAGTCAGACTTTCCTTAGGACACCCTGTCCCAACGTGTCAATGATCCTGTTCACAAGGTGGGACAAACAGGCCCCTCTGAGCTCCTTCTGATCATACGTACAACTGCAGCCTCCCTGGAAGGGCCGCGAGTAGCTGGCAGGACAGAGAGCCCTTCCCCCGTGTGCAGCAGCCCCACTGGAACCCGGATCCTAGCCCTCATCACCTCCTCCACTGCCAATACCCCATTACCTCCCCTGCCCCACCATGGCCTCGGCTCCTCCTTCTTTCCGGTTCTGCCCCAGCCTCCCTCAAGGAGATCCTGTTAAGCTATAAAACACACTGTGTTGCTCTTTAGCTCAAAACCCCCAAAAGGCTTCTTCTCACTAGGAATGAAGTCCCAAATTCTCACCCTAGCACGCAAGGCTCTGTAGATAATCCACTCACCTCCTCCCTCACCCGTCTCCAGTCAGATGGGCCTCCTCGAAGCTCCCCATCAGGGCCACTCTCCTGCCTGTCTTCACACTGCTGTTCCCTCAACCTGGGACATACTCCTCACCTCCCTCAGGTTTCTGATCAGATGTCAACGAAAACAGACACCCTCTGGGCAGCCTCTGCCCTGTACTTCTTTGCAGTCACCACCCAAAATGGATTCCCCTCTTTGTCTGTTCCTGTTTCCTTCCACAATTTCAGGGAGTGTGCGTGGTCCCTTCTGTTCACTGCTGTGGCCCCGGGGCCCAGAATAGCCAGGGCACACAGGTGTTCGTTACGTGTCTGCCGAACGAACAAACGAACAGCTCTCTGTGAAGAGACACTGCACATAAGGAGCAACAGTGGGGGGCAGTCAGGGCTGTGGGGATATGGGTCCTGATGAGAGTCCAGGCCTACAGGAGGGGACACACCCCTGTCCTCCCAACGCCCGCAAAGCCCCCCCTCGCTGGGCCAGACCCAGGCTTTGGTGGGTGCGGTGGCAGCAGACGGGGGAGGGCTTAGGATAGAGACAGTGAAGAAGGCAGACCCAGCACACAGCTCCGGCACTAAGTCAAGTTCTTTACTTCCCAGAAGTGATGGCTAAGGGCAGGGAGGGGAGGGCAAGAAGAGGAAGACAGAAAGAGCCAGAGAGAGCGAGGGGGTGGGAAAAGAGGGGACAGTAAACCACTGTTCTATGAAGTCTCAGGAGGCAAGTGCTCAAGGTAAAAAAAGAGTCCCGGAGAACGGTCCACGGCTGCGGGAAGCGTCTCGGTTTCCTTCTGTGTATAAGTCCTTGGGGGGAGGCTGTCGCCGCTGCCGCTGCATTAAATAGTTATGTACATCGCAGAGAGTCCCAGGCCGTGGGCAGGCGGGGAAGGGGGTCATTTCACCAGGGGCCGAGTTTTATCATCGTCACCGCACTGGTGGGCTTTGTACTTTTTCACCTCTGCCATGTACTTGGCCCATGCGTCACCTTTACTTGTTAATACCTGTTGGTGGGGACACACAGGGGGTCGGGAAGGGGATGCCAGGGAGGCCAGGACCCATGGTCAGGACTGTCCTGAGACAGCGGACCCACCCCCAGCGTGACCCCGGAGGTCCTGGGTTGGAAGTCAAGATATGCAGAGTCCAGGTAGCTGGGACTGTGTTGAAAGCCCTCCTCCCCCACCCAGCCCACCCATCCAGGCCCAGACGCTGGAGAGGGAGGGTCAGGGCTTGTTGGCCAAGCAATGAGGCCGGAAAAGCAAGGCAACCTGGGCAGCCCCCCACCCCAGCCTGCTCACCTCATCCTCCGTCTTCTGCTTCTTGGCTACTATTCCCGTCTTGAGGGCTAGTTTGTTCCCGCCTCTGCGCTTGCCCACCTGGGTGAAGGGACAGAAGACTGCTACGGTTACAGGAGCCGGGCCCGCCCTTGGCGGCGCTGAGGCCCACCACACCTTCCTAGCCCGGCCCGGTGGCCCGTCCCGACGCCGCGCCCAGCTCCGCCAGCCGGCCGACCTGCGCAGCAATCAGAGAGGAGCACACGCGACTCTTAGCGCCTGCCCCAGGCCCATGATGCCCAGGCAGTCCTGGGCACCCAGGCTGCCCTCCCAGGGAGCGAGATGAACCCCCACATTGGCAGGGACAGGCTCTGTCCTCACTCTCCAGGCTGAAGCCTCCCCCAACCCTAGCAGGAATCACACAGGCAGCAACAGCTCCCTTTATTGAGCATTTACTGGATGCCAAGCCCTGTGCCAAGTGCTTTGGCTGGATTATCGCCTTCCACTTTTACAGTTACCCTAAGATGAAGATTACAACCATCCCCGTTTTACAGGTGAGGAAACATCTTTGAGAAGGAGAGACCTGTACTCTAGTCATGCTGGCAGCAAACAATGGAGCTGGATTCAGGTCAGGTGGGTCTCAGCCACAGAGCAGCATCCGTAACCATCAAGAGACGTTGTCTCTCCCCTGCACCTAACCTGGCCTGGCTTCTTTAAGGGGCCTCCTGCAGTGGCCCCTCCATGAACAAATGAAAAGGGCAGTGACAATAGCTGCTACTCTTGCTCATGGAGGGGCACTCGGCCTCCACCTAGTTCTCACACCAGCCCAGGTCCTAACACTTTCCCTTCCTCCAACACAAGTCTCAACTCTGGACTCTCATCCTGGTCCTCATCTTCTCCCACCCACTGGGGGCTTCCTGAGCTCCTGGGGCTGCAACAGGCTTTCCAGGCATCATCCCATCTCTGCCCCTCAACCAGGCATCAAGGGGCCTGCACTGCTTCATTATTGGCAGATGAAGACACATGACCCCCCCCTCCACGTCCGTTATTCTCAAGTCAACACTTTTTTCTCCACACCACAGGGACTTGATCTGAACACTAGAGACAAAACAAGTTCAGAGCTGACAATCAATACAGATGCCATTTATTTAGCCTAGAGTTTCTCAACCTGGCACTAATGACGTTTTGAGCAGCATCATTTTTGTTCGAGGGGGAGGGTGGTTCTGTGCATTGTAGGATGCTGAGCAGCGTCCATGGCCTCTACTCACAGATGTCAGTAGCACCCCACTCCCAATTCTGACAACCAAAAACGTCTGCAGACTTTGCCAAGTGTGAGGATGGGGATGGGGGAATCATCCCCAACTGAGAACCACTGGTTTAGCCCTTCCTATACGCCCCTTTGCTAACCGCTTTTCCAGGATGGCCTCACTGAACCCTCATCACAGACGAAGATGAGATGAGATCTAGTTTTGTAAGTAGGGAAAATGAGGGTGGGCCAGCCCAGCTCCACGAAAGCAGCGATCTTGTCTATCACGTTCACCACGGTATACCCAGCACCTAGCAGGATGCCCAGCACAAGGTAAGGCTCAATAAATGCACACTGAACGAATGAGACTCAGGGAGGTCATGCAAATTTCCTAAGGTCACACAGTAAGTAGTCTGAGTCTCTAATCACACAGCTCGGACTCCAGATTTGAATTTGCCCCCTTCCCCAAAGTGGGAGATGGTCCCAGCATGCAAAGTTGGGTGCCACTCAAACAGCAATCCTGGTATCCTGGTTTCCCCATCCCCGGAGCTCTGTTTCCAATGCAACTCCCTCCCGCTCCTGGTTCTTGCGGGCATGCTCCAGGGGTCCCCACCTCCGCCCCCCGACCTCTCTCGTCGGGAATCCAGGTTCTGCATGCTCAGCGGGTGACCCGGACGGCCCCTCATCGGGGCCGGAGGGTGGATGCATCCTGACCCCCTCTCTCGGGCCCCGATTCCCCCTGCCAAGGCAGGCCCCGGCGCCCGCCCCCACCCCCGCGGCTCCTTACGAAGCTGAGCGTGGGGCCCGGGCCGCCCTTCCTCTTCGGATCCCCGGGGCCCGCGGCGGCGGCGGCCGGCTGATCGGGTCGCGGCGGGCCCGGGGGCGGCTCCTCCTGCCGCTGCCGCTGCTCCTCCTCCATCTTCCGCTTGAACAGCTCCAGGAAGCTGCCGTCGTTGGCGAACAAGTTCACGCCGCCCGACACTGGGCTCGAACCCGCGCCCGACACGTCCTCGTCCCCGCTCTCGGGCGACGTCCCGGGCCCAGACTCAGCCCATCGACTCCCGCCGCCGCCGCCGCCGCTCGCAGGGCCCGGCGCCTCCCGGCCCGGAGGCTCCGCCCGTCTCCCTCGGGCAGCCATTTTGTCGCCAGGTGCCGCGCAAAGGACTCCGGGAAGGCCGCTCGGGCCCCGCGCTTGGCGCCGGACTTGCCTCGTCCCGGGCAATGCATGCCGGGAAAAGCGGTCCGGGCCCCCCAACCCAAGGCGTCCGCAGTGGGGGCGGGGCATGAGGGGCGGGGCGAGTGGGGGTTAAGACCCGACGCGGCTGGCCGGCTGGGGGATGCCCAGCCCTGCGGATGTTTATAATTCAGCTAGATTTGGGAAGGCGCTACGCAAGACATGGTCTCCCCGGGAATGGGACCATCGAGAGGGACTGGGGCTATAGCCGGCTCTCCGGAGTGAGATTCCCGCTTGGGACCGGGGGCGCGTTAGCTTTCCGGGGCTAGACTCCCCTCTGGCACCAGGGATCATCTCAGTGAGGGGAGGGACCCCGTCTGAGGCTGTGTGTTCAGCTGCCATCTCGGAACCTAGGTCCCTAACTAGCCTCAGACGGGGTCCCTCCCCTCACTGAGATGATCCCTGGTGCCCTCAAATAGAACTGAGGGTATCTCTGGATTAGGTACCTGTCCCATTTGGGAATAGGGATACGCTGGCTCTGTGAAGCTGGGGTCCTCATCTGAGAATCAAGGTATTGTTTTATGGCCTAGAGTACTCAAATAAAGCCACGGAAATTTCTAGGCTGGAGTCCCCATCTAAGGTTGAGTGTCCCCCAAGGGCCTGGGACCCAGCTTGTATTCCTGCCCAGGGCAGAGGTTCAAACAGGGAATTCGCTGAACTGGAGCCTCCCCCTCGAATAGGGAGCCAAGTGCAAGGAAGTTTTCGGGAATAGTGTTCCTACTACGACAAGGAGCGCAGTTGCAGGTGTGGTCCCTGCCCTGGCCTGCCCAGCATGGGGGTTCAGGGAGCACTGGACGGGCTCTGCGGACCTTGCCTACCACTGGAGTCATTCTCCCTCTAACTCACTCGCAGCCCCAGGACTTGTCTCCAGCCAACTAATCGGTTCATCTATGATTGGTTTGCGTCAGGAACCAGGTGGCTCACAGCCAATCGGATAACAGAGGAGACGAACCTGAGGCGATGTCGGGACCTAATTTGGAGAATAGGGAGGAAATGATGGACAGGTAGTTAAGCCTATGGAGTCAGGCCATGGCGGACCTCGAATGTAACTTCACGGAAAGGGCATGAACCGGGTGTTTAGCTGGTTGCTAAGGCGAGGTTGGCGGTTACCGAGACTTGAGAGTGATTGGTGAAAGTAAGAAAAGATGTAGCCAATGAAAGGAGCGCTGCAAGACTTAGGGACCAATCAGTGGAGGGGAGTAGCCAGGAACGTACCAATATATTAATAAGGCAGGGGGAGTCTTTGAAAAAATGTAGACAAGAAGTCGATAAAGTGAACCCCGGAAGCGGAGGACATAGGAACTATAGCTTCTATTAGCTCCTAAAAGTCAAGCCAAGAGGAGATTAATTCATGTTCCTAGCCTTGATGGGGATGTGCTAGGCAATTTCCCCTGTAGGTGCTCTGCGTGGTGTGCTCCGCTTGATCACGTGAACCGGTTCCAAGATGGCGGCAGGGGTGGCCGGGTGGGGGGTTGAGGCAGAGGAGTTCGAGGATGCGCCTGATGTGGAGCCGCTGGAGCCCACGCTTAGCAACATCATCGAGCAGCGCAGCCTTAAGTGGATCTTCGTCGGGGGCAAAGGTGGCGTTGGCAAGACCACCTGCAGGTAAGAAGGCTGCGACGGGGGCCGGGAAGACGGGTGGGATGTACCACGGGGCGAAGGGGAGGCCGGAGACCGGCTCTTCCACCCCGAGCCGGGCAAGGGGGCTGGGCCGGGGTCTTCCGAGTTCTGCTCCCTGGAAGTTCCCTGGAGCAAATGGAAGATACCTCCTGAATGCAGGCCTGGCACCCTCTGAGTTGGACCATCCCCTTTGCGGCTCAAGGGCCGAACCACAGTGTACCCAACACACGTGGGCGGCAGAGCAATCAGCTGGACCGTACCAGAGTGAGCTCAGAGTAGGGGGAAGGGCACCGGGGCGCACTATCCTAGTCTAGTGAACCTTGCCATTCTCTGCCCACGTGGGGGTGGTGCTGGAAGGCGGGGAAGAGGACACGTGATAAGACTCCCATTCCAGCCTCTTCAGCTGGGAGGAAGTGGAGGGCTCCCTGGCGCAAATTATCGTGGATAAGTGGATTGAACCATCCTGAGTTTAGCAGGGGGTGCAAGGGATCCCTTAGCGTTGAGGGGGGCACAGGATCAAACTATGCTGGCTGAGCAGCTGGACCATACCACTCTGTGCCAGCAAAGCAGCAGCAGGCATCAGGCCAGAGCGACTCAGCTGAACCTTACCACTCTAGCCAGTTGGAGGGGACAGTAGGTGAGGTGAGAGGGTCCCTCTGCAGGCACTGAGGCTTGATCCCACAGTTACCCCTACTCTCCTCTCAAGGCCCCTGTTGTTCCGGGTCCCGTGTTCCTGGGACCCTCCATCTCCCCGTGCAAACCTAGGGAGCAGAGCCTGATCCCTCCGTCCCCGGCTTTTGACCTTTCCCTTGCCCAGCTGCAGCCTAGCAGTCCAGCTGTCCAAAGGGCGGGAGAGCGTTCTGATCATCTCCACTGACCCAGCCCACAACATCTCCGACGCATTTGACCAGAAGTTCTCCAAGGTGCCGACCAAGGTCAAAGGCTATGACAACCTCTTCGCCATGGTGAGTGGAGCAGGCTCAGCTCCCCACTCTGGCAAAGGCCCCTTCAGGCCCTTCCCGTGGACGCCCACCCTCAGCCACTTTGTCTTGCCCATGCCACATCCACTGTCTCTCCAGTTTCACCGCTTCCTAGACATACCCACAGCGGAAGGAGTGAGGAGGGTTTGCGGAGCAGAAAGGAGGCCAGAGTGACCTGAGCTTAGTGAGCAAGGAGAGGGGAGGGAGACATCGGAGAGGTCACTCAGAGCCGCGTAGTGTGGAACCTCGCAGACCACTGGGAGCAGTTTGGCTTTGAGTCCAAGTTTAATGGGAAGCTGTTCTTTTTTTTTTGTGAGGAAGATCAGCCCTGAGCTAACATCCATGCCAGTCCTCCTCTTTTTTTGCTGAGGAAGACTGGCCCTGGGCTAACATCCGTGCCCATCTTCCTCCACTCTATGTGGGACGCCGCCACAGCGTGGCCTGACAAGCAGTGCGTCAGTGCGTGCCCGGGATTCGAACCCCAGGCCGCCAGCAGCGGAGTGCACTTAACCGCTAGGCCAAGGGGCCGGCCCCTGAAGCTGTTCATTTTAGGCAGGGCAATGTCATGGCCAAATTCATTTTTCAAAAAGTTCCCTGTGGCTGCCATGCAGAGATTGGATTGTAACTCAAGGATGGAAGCAAGGAGACTGGGGCAGTGACCAGGCAAGAGACGATGGCAGCCTGAACTCAAGTGGGGGCGATGTGGTCAAATTTGAGATGTGTTCTGGAAGTAAAGCAGTGTGGCTGCTTAGTTGTAATGGGTCAGGAAAAGAAATGAGTTAAGAACGTCTCCTAGTTGGCTCCCAGAGCAGCTGGGATGGGGAAGACTAGGAGAGGGGCAGGTTTAGAAGGGAGAGGTCAGGAATTCGGCTTTTGCCACAGTGAATCCGAGGTGCCCACTGGACATTCAAGTGGAGATGTTAGGACGGCGTCTTAGTTAGATGAGCCTGGAGCTTGGAGGAGGTTGGCGCTGATTTGGGGGTCATTGTCCCAAGGGTGGTATTTAAAGCTGTGTGAGTGGAGAAGAGCGTGAGAGAACAGAGAGGCCTGGAAACAACGCAGGGGCACATCAGCATTAAGGTCCAGCAGAGGAGGAGGAGGAGCTGGGGAAGGAGACCAAGAAAGAGCCAGCGGTGAGGTGGGAGCAGAGCCAGAGGGTGAGTTCCTGAGCTCCAGCGAGGCAGAGGGACTCACGCAGAAGAGGCTGTGGCAGGCACATCAGATTTAAAGAGCTCACCCTGGGAACGGGGGCAAAAGCCTGCCTGGAGGGGGTGAGCTGAGGAGGTGGAGACGGAGACTGCCCTCATGGGAGCTGAGAAGTGAATGGGCCATCGCTGGAGGGAGATGGGAGTCAGGGGTAGGGAGGGCTTTTTTATGCTGACGCAAATGCTCCATCAGGGAAGGACAGTGATGTTGCGGGAGGGAGCAAGGACGCTGGCAGAGGACCGGCCTCAGGCGGGCAGGAGCTCCGTCCAGCACACAGGCTCAGGACTTGGGCTCCGCCAGGGCCAGAGATGCCGAGGCAAGGCGGGGGCCTGGGGCACGTCCTGGGGGGAGATGAGGGTGTTGGCAGCGGTGGCTTCTCTTTCTCGCCGAGACCCCAGGCAGGGCACAAGTCTCATCAGAGAGCAAGGGGCGAATGGGACAGAGGGGGTTGGGGAGGGAGAAAATGTGCCATAAACAGCCCCAGGGGCAGACTGTCTGGATGGTTGAGTGCCTGCTGGAGATTTGTGATGGGGAATGGGGGGCAAGGTGGGAGTTATTGGTCAGGTGTGTTCCCCCGACATTCACCTCAGCACAGTGACCCCAGATAGCTGAGAGTCACCAGGTGGGGCTTTGCCAGCCACAAAGGGAAAAGGGAGTGTTTGCAGAGGCCCCTGTGGAGCCCGGGCTGGAGAAAGGTACTGGCCAAGAGGGACACTGACAGTGAACAAGGGGGCGGGGGGAGGGGACAAGGTGCCCAAAGAGGCTTCAACACTTGAGGTGGGAGGCCGGGAGGCCAGGAGGCCCGGGTCAGAGCGTGCAGTGGGGAGCTCAGAGGGCCCCCGTGACCGATGGGTGGGCAAGCCCCCTGCGGGGAAGTGACCTCTGACGCCAGCAGGGCGGGGGCTGCACCACGGGACCTGTGAAGTCACCCAGAAGAGGTGCCACAGGAGGAGGAGAGAGAGGGAGGCCCCGAGTCCAGGATGGGCCAGGAACCCCAGGGATGGTCATCCCTCTGTGGATTCCACACATGTGTTGAGGCCCTGCTGTGTGCCAGACACTTGTAGGCGCTGGGGCCACAGAAGTTAACAAGACAGAAAAGCCCCTGCCCTCATTGGGCTGACATTCTGGTTGGGGAGACAGATGATAAACATAAAAAATAAACCATGTGGGATGTGAGGCCGGGCTGAATGTTGAGGAGAAAGGAAGCGGGGCAGGGGGGCTGGGGCTGCCCTGTCGGATGGGGTGGTCAGGCAAGGCTCAAGTTAGAGGGCGAGCTGGAGGCAGTCAGGGACTGGGATGGAGGAACAGCCAGTGCAAAGGCCCTGCAGCAGGCTCTGGCTTCCCTCTGGGGGCCCTGATCACAGTTTGCAATTTTCGTCTGTTTGTGAAATGGTGTGACAATTCGTGCAACCGCATGAGCTCTTAAGTGCCTGAGGGAGGGCCATGGCACCTCGGGGGTGTCCCCAGCCATGACTTGATGAAGGGCCTGAGGTCGGGGCCCTCCACGGGCACCCCCTGGCCCAGTGCCCAGGTGGGAAGGCACTGGCAGTAGCAACAGCCTGAGTCTCGACCCCTCGGCCCCCAGGAGATCGACCCCAGCCTGGGCGTGGCCGAGCTGCCCGATGAGTTCTTCGAGGAGGACAACATGCTGAGCATGGGCAAGAAGATGATGCAGGAGGCCATGAGCGCCTTCCCGGGCATCGACGAGGCCATGAGCTACGCAGAGGTCATGAGGTCAGGCCCGGCCAGCGGAGCGGGAGAGGCCCCGGGCTGGGGCGGACGAGGGAGTGGAGCAGGCTGACCCCCATCTCCCCGCAGGCTGGTGAAGGGCATGAACTTCTCGGTGGTGGTGTTTGACACGGCACCCACGGGCCACACGCTGAGGCTGCTCAACTTCCCCACCATCGTGGAGCGGGGCCTAGGCCGCCTCATGCAGATCAAGAACCAGATCAGCCCCTTCATCTCACAGGCAGGCGGGGCCCCGGGGCGTCCAGGAGTCCCTGAGTCCCAGTGGGCCCCCAGCCCCCAGATGTGCAGCAACGAAGGCCTTTCCCACCCACCCGCTCTCCGTCGGCGCTTCCCAGTGGGTGGGCTGGATCTTCGCGGGGGAGGACTGTCCCCCTACTCCACAGCACTCGGTGTCCCCACCCCCGCCCACGGAGTGCCCCAGACAGAGCTTGAAAGTGCGTATTCCAGAGCCCGGTGGCCCAGGTTCCAATGCTCTGCACTCTGGTGACAGAGCTGTGTGACCTCAAGCAAGTCACTTTACCCCTCTGGGTTTCACCTTCCTTGTCTGTCAAATGGAGATCATGTGAGTGCCCCCGTGGGTTGTTATTAGCATGACAGCATGGCAACCCCGATGCCCCCACACTTCTGCACACCACCCCAACCCCCAAGGTCTACACATGGGGAAACTGCGGCTCCGGGAGGTCAAGCCCCTGGCCACAGTCCCCCAGAAATGGCAGAGCTCGGATCTGACCGCTGTGGTCTGCTCGAGGGCCCACGCCCTTAACCAGTGGGAGGTATCAGGAGTGTCCCCCGGGCGGTTAGTGAGCCCTAACCAGGGGGTGTAACGGGCGCCAGGGGAGCCACGAGCCCTCCCCCGTCTCCCCACAGATGTGCAACATGCTGGGCCTCGGCGACATGAACGCAGACCAGCTGGCCTCCAAGCTGGAGGAGACGCTGCCCGTCATCCGCTCGGTCAGCGAGCAGTTCAAGGACCCTGTGAGTCGAGGTCCAGGCGGCGGTGGGGGGCTCGGCGGATGGGGACAGGGCTGGGAGCTGCCCTCACCGTCCTGTCCCGCACCCGGCAGGAGCAGACGACCTTCATCTGCGTGTGCATCGCCGAGTTCCTGTCCCTCTACGAGACGGAGCGGCTGATCCAGGAGCTGGCCAAGTGCAAGATCGACACGCACAACATCATCGTCAACCAGCTCGTCTTCCCTGACCCTGAGAAGCCCTGCAAGATGTGTGAGGCCCGCCACAAGATCCAGGCCAAGTACCTGGACCAGGTGCGCATGCCTGGCTGCCCGCCCAGCCCCGCACCTCTGACCCTGGGAGTCAGGGCCTGGCTGGGGCCCACCGACCATTGACTCGATTCTCTGACCTTGTGCTCTACCCCACCTTCTGATCCTCTGCCCTGGCCTCCTGCCCTCCTGCCCTCCTCCAGATCCTTCACCCTAATTCTGGCTCGAGGACTGGCTGGCCTGGGTACCCGTGACCCTGGGGAGTGGAGGGCCAGCGCAGTGATCTCTGACCTCACTGGCGCCACACCCCGCTGTGACCCTGTGAAGCCTCTGCCCCATGTTCTCTCCCTGACCCTGGAAGGTCCCCAGCCCGACCCCTTCCATCCTGCCCTGCGGCCCCCTGACCGCTGCCTTCTGTCCTCTGCCCTCTGCCCCCGCTGCAGATGGAGGACCTGTATGAAGACTTCCACATTGTGAAGCTGCCGCTGCTGCCCCACGAGGTGCGGGGGGCGGACAAGGTCAACACCTTCTCCGCCCTCCTCCTGGAGCCCTACAAGCCCCCCAGCGCCCAGTAGCACGCCGCCAGCCCCAGCCGCTGCCATTTTACACCCACCCTCCAGCCCCCGCCGGGGCACAGTTTGCACAAAGTCCCCCCATAGTACAGGGGGAGCCACGTGGGGGGCAGGAGGCGGAGAGGGAGTCTGTTCCCCCTGGTGGGGCTGGGGGGCTGAAGCTGCCCCCCACCTCTCCCCGCCTCTCGCCCCTCAATAAAATGATCTTAAACCACTGTGGATGTTGATATAGGGGGTTGGCGGTCAGCGCCTCCATGTGCAGTTGCACAAGTTGTTCACTGCACAAAGATGTCATGTCTAGAGGGGCACAGTCACAACAGAGACCTAATAGAGATGTGTATTTATTATGGTAGTTTTGGAAGGAGGGTGTTTTCAGTAAGGGGTTGCTTTTTGTAGCTCTATATGGGTAGAGGTGTTCCTGCTGGGGCTGTGAAGCCTGGAGTAGAAGAGAGGGGCATCGGCCCACTTCCTTCGAGGCTCAGAGCGTGGGAACCAGGAGGCCCCTCAGACAGCCCCGGGCTGGTGGGAAGCGGATTAGGCCGGCAGCAGGCCCACACTGCCTGCTGTTTGGTTTGGGAATTAGTGGGCGCCCTGGGCAGAGGCTGGGCCTGCCAGACTGGGGATTAACAGTCTCCACCCCCAATTCCTGCCCCCATGGGATGGCATCAGCCCCTCCCCGCACAGGGCTGCCACAGGGGGACTGCTTAGGGGCAGGATGGCAGAGGACTCAGGCCAAGGGGCCCCTGGAGCCCTGCCCCACCTTCACAGCAGTCTGCTGAGTGGCCTGCAGCGTCAGCTTCAGTGCCTTCGTCCCTGAGATGGAGCCGCACGTCCAGCCATTCACAGAGCCGTGGCATAAATCCACCTGACCCTGGAAGGCACCTCGTGGGTCCCCTTAGCCCTTCCCTCCCCCTCTGGCCCCCCGCCACAGCCTGGACAGCCACCGTCATCCCCACTTGAGAACCCAGGACCAGACACGACCTCGAGCCACTGCCAGTTCCAAGTCAGAGCTGGTGGGGGGCGCCGAAAGGGGGTGCCTGAGGACACGCCTGAGTCAGGAAGCGATGTTGGGACTGCGCACACCCAGGGTCTGGGTGTGCCAGGGTGTGTGTGTAAGGGAAACCCAGCCACGAGCCTAGACGTGTCCCCCCACTCGACTCCCACCCACTCGCTGGGTGTGCACAAGTGGGCGTGGGCACGTGGGAGTGGCGCTTGTAAACGCACATGGTGGTGCAGCCGGTGGCAAAGACCCCAGGTTCCAAGCCAAACCGCCTGGGTTCAAATCCCAGCTGTGCCACGAACGGGCTGTGTGTCGTCCCAGCCTCAGTTTCCCTATCTGGATAGCTGGAATAATGAGCACCAATTTCACACTCCTGCTTGTAAGGATTCAATGAGATGCAATGAGTGACGCCTTTAGAACGGCTCCAGGCACATACCTGCCAAGAAATGTTTATTATTATTCGCTGTTGTGATTATGAAGCATGTGGACTAGCCCGGGCAACCTGCCCCCCGCCCAGCAGGGTCCCAGCAGTCAGAAACGTGTGGGGACACTGTGGGCTGGGGGAGGGGGCATGCGCGGGGGAGAGGGGGCCGGCTGCAGAGTGTGTGAGGATATGTCCCAGGGAGTGGGGCCTCTGGTCGGGAACACAGAGCCCATCAGCTCGAAGCCTGTCTCCTCCCCAAGTCCTGCAGCCAGGGGCGCCACCCCTCGCCCCCTTTTATGGGCTGTCCGGCAGCTGGACAGCGGAGGTGCAGGTCCGAGGGTGGCCAGCCTGGGCTGGTTCCTAATTACCCCGGGCGGGGCGGACATCTGCCAAGCTGGGAACACAGCGTCCTTGCCGGCAGGGCTTGGGGCGGGGCTTCCCGGAGCCATCCGTGCTCCTAGCACATGAGGTGGACCCGAGGGGCTCAGGGCAGCCCCAGGGCACCCCTCTTGGGGCTGGAACCCAGAGCCTCTGTTCCTCCCACACCGGGCTACACATTCAAGGTTGGGGCTGGGGGGCTGTTTGTGCCAGGCTGGGAGCGCCCCCTTTGTAGGTGTGTCTATGAAGGGGGAACATCTGTCCCACATCCATGCTGAATGTGGGGACAAGGTTTTATGTCCCCAAGCTTGTGTGTTCATGGCGATGTGGAGAGTGTCTGAGACCTGAGGTGTGTGTATGGGTGTGTGTGCCTGCACACCACGGGGCGGGGAGCGGGGCGGGGGGGGAGCGTCTTATGTATTGATGAGCAAATGCAGGTGAGTTTCATGAGGGGTTATGGGCATGACCCATCTGGATGTGACTCTCGTGGTCTGTGGGACTGTTGGGGACGGGTCGCTGTTGTATGAGTGTGTCTTTGCAACATTGGTGAACCTAAGGGATCTCTAGGCTAGGACCCCGTGCTGCCCCCCAGGACCGTGTGCCACCGTGTTGAGAACAGGTGTTCCCGCATCTGGTGTGTGACCATGAGTGTATCTTTGCACAGGGCGGATCGGGAATGCGTGCATGCTACCTCCCTGTGTGACTGTATGTGGTTGTGGGTGTGAGGGCATCCTGGGGTCTGCACTTAGCTGGTTGTGTGACCTTGCGTGTGTCTTTGTTACATGGTGTGCTCATGAAGGAATGCAGGGCCCCTGGGTCCCTCCCGTGTGCTTCTGGGTGGCTGTTTGGAGCACCGGGTGGGTGCCTGAGAGCTGAAAGCCTGGGCGAGGGTCCAACTGCCTTATATCTGAACATTGGGGGCAGCTAGAGTTAGGTGTGTCTTGTGTGACTTTGGGAGTCTTTGTGACAGTGTGTACTGCCCTCTGGGTCACCATGGTCGTGGGAGGCTGTGTCGAGGGAAGCTGCATTTGTCTCTGGGTCTATGGTGGGTACTTCTATGTGCGTCTTTGTGACAGGTGATTATAGGTGACTGTGGAGTGACCCAGCCTCAGTGAGCCCTGTGTGTGTCTCTGGGATTGGGAAGGAGATGGTCCCTGCCCCCTCCCCCAGCTCTAGGTCCAAGATTCCTTGGACCTGCCAGTGACTAACTGGGAGAGAGACAGGGAGGAGCAAGGGAGGACAGGGCGATTTCTACCCACCCCCCCCACCACCAGGTAACAAACTGTCAGGGCTTCTCCAAACAAAGTTCCCAGGCTGCAGCTGAGGGGGCGGGCCAGGGAGGGGCTGCCCACGCCCACTCCCCAGCCCCCTCCTGCCCAGGGTCTGGCTTCAGCCTCACCCAACGCTGAAGCCACCCGCCCATCCTGTGCTTGTCCCCGTGTGTCCCTGCACCCGCCACCAGGTGAGACGGGCCCAGGCTTGGGGGAATAAGGGACCCTGAGGACAAATGGGTCTGTGGGCAAGAACCCATCAGCATCCTCAGGGTGGAGAGTGAAGGGTTTGGAAAGCTGGAAGGGCATGGACAGAGGAAAGGTCAAGGGGATCCCGGAGAAAGGAAGGGGCTGAGCCAGGGAGGTAAGGGGGGGGTGGATAGGCTGGGGCAGCTGTGCAGGAGAGGGGGCAGCCTGAGACAGGAGGGCTGCGGGATGGGACCAGGGGGCCTGGAGCCTTGGGGACAGGGCTTCACAGGGCTTCAGAAGGGAGTGCAGGGGCACAGAATGGGCCAGGACTGGCAGCTGGTGGTGGGGGGACAGGTGGGACCTGAGGGAGGGGAATGGGAAACTGGGGTGCTGGCGACTCAAGGAGTGAGGGAGGCTGTAGATGGCGCCCACGTAGGGGGGGTGGGATCGGATGAAGGGGAATTCCGGGCAACTCGGTGGACCCAAGGGTCTGGAGTGTGAGGGATGGAGGGAGAGGGCCTGCGAGGTGCAAGACGCTTGGACCAGGAGTCCAGGGAATGGGGTGGCCTGCGAGGGGAGGCTTGGGGAGCTAGGGCAGGACTGAGCAGGGCTGGGAGGAGACGGGAACCTGGGCAGGGGACGAGAGGAGGTGACCCGGTGCGGAAGGGGACGCCGAGCTGAGTGGGCCCCGCACCTCTCCTCCCCGCCCGCAGCCCCCGCCCAGCCCCCCGCTCCTCGGCCCACAGACCGGGGTCCGCTCCAGCCCCCTCTCCTTTGGCGCGACCCGCCCGGCGCCGCGATGACCGTCACGTACACGGCCCGCGTGGCCAACGCGCGCTTCGGCGGCTTCTCGCAGCTGCTGCTGCTGTGGCGCGGGAGCATCTACAAACTGCTGTGGCGCGAGCTGCTCTTCTTCCTCGGGCTCTACATGGCGCTGAGCGCCACCTATCGGTGAGGCGGCCCCTGGCTGGGGGGTGCCGGCCCGCGCTCCGGACCCGCCGGGACCGCGCGTCCTGGGGAAGGGGGCCCGCCAGACACGGCTGGAGAGGGGCCTCGGGTGTGCCCGGGAGGGGGCGGGGGAAGAGAGATCTGCGGCTGGGGAGGGGGCTCGCCCGTGACCCCGCGCCCCCTGCGTCACAGCTTCGTCCTGACCGACGAGCAGAAGCGCTACTTCGAGAAGCTCGTCATTTACTGCGACCAGTACGCCAGTCTCATCCCCGTCTCTTTCGTGCTCGGTGCGTTCGCTCCTGAGTCCCCCATTCCCCTGATCCTGAGAAACCCTTTTGGAGACCCCCATTCCTGCCCCTCTGAGACCTACCTCAAATCCAACCCTCACAGACTCCCACTCCTGCATCCTTCACGCCAGGTGTGGCCCTAATTCCCAAGACCTTGGATGTCACCTGGTCACAGTGCCCCCATGAGAGCTCCGTGTCACCCATAGGCTTATTCTTGGTCACCTCAGCGACTCTCACCTGTGTCTGCATGAGATTACTAGTGCCCCTCCGCATGTCCTGGGCCCCAGGGACCCCATATGACTCCATCCTCTCAAGTCCAGCCTGAGGGGCATTTCTTTAACAAGCTCTGGCCCCCAGTCCTCGGTGACTTCACCTGACCCCAGCCTCCTGCTTCAGGGCCCACGCCCCCCAGGGAGTAGCTCCCTGTGGCCACAGACCACCTGCCTATGTGCCCCTAACATGGGCCTGTGTCTCCACCTTCATTCTGGAATCACAGTCCCACATCCCAGGTGACATTCAAGTAGCCCCGGGTGACCCAGCATGCTCCTGCCTCTCTGACCTCAGGGCTGGACCACATAGCTCCCAGCCCAGGTGGCCCCACGTGGTCAGGGTGTCCAGCCTGCCCGGTGTCCCTGAGGCAGACCCTATGTTATCCTTCTTCCCACCACCTGGACCCCCAAACCCTTGGCCTAGTGTCCCCACTGAGCCCCCATTCCTGGCTCCCCCGCAGGCTTCTACGTGACGCTGGTGGTGAACCGCTGGTGGGACCAGTACCTGTGCATGCCGCTGCCCGACGCGCTCATGTGCGTGGTGGCGGGCACGGTGCACGGGCGCGACGAGCGCGGCCGCCTCTACCGGCGCACGCTCATGCGCTACGCGGGGCTCTCAGCCGTGCTGATCCTGCGCTCGGTCAGCACCGCGGTCTTCAAGCGCTTCCCCACCATAGACCACGTGGTGGAGGCGGGTGAGGCTCCGGCCAGAACGGGGGCGGGGGCGGGGCGAGGACGGGGGACGGGGGACGGGGCGAGTAACCCCCGACCTGGCCCCTCCAGGGTTTATGACCCGCGAGGAGCGCAAGAAGTTCGAGAACCTGAACTCGTCCTACAACAAGTATTGGGTGCCCTTCGTCTGGTTCTCCAACCTGGCGGCGCAGGCCCGGCGCGAGGGCCGAATCCGCGACAACAGCGCCTTTAAACTGCTCCTGGAGGTGAGCTCGCCAGGTGGTCATTCATATAAAATACCAGGGAAATTGTATCTCCCCATCCTCCCCGAGTTGTGCCAGAGAGCGGCTTGCCAAGCGCTCCCACGAGGCAGATCCCAAACACCTTAACTTAGGTGTGTACCGACTCCTGGGTGCATGGTACCCCCGACTCCAGGTGACCACTCACCTCCATCCCAGGTACCCACACTTAATCCCCACGTGTGAGCTCACCATTCAGGCCCCCTCATGACCCGCATCGCCCGCAGGAGCTGACCGCTTTTCGGGGCAAGTGTGGGATGCTCTTCCACTACGACTGGATCAGCGTACCCCTCGTCTACACCCAGGTAACGCTGCCGTGCCTCCGTTTATATCCGGCGTAAGACGCCATCGCGGTGACGCCGGACGCTAGCCCTGGTGTCTCCGTGACCCGTCCCAGAGGCCGGGAGAACCCTGACCCGGCGGCGCGCCCCACCCGCAGGTGGTGACTATCGCGGTGTACAGCTACTTCCTGGCCTGCCTCATCGGTCGCCAGTTCCTGGACCCGGCGCAGGGCTACAAAGGCCACAGCCTGGACCTGTGCGTGCCCATCTTCACCCTGCTGCAGTTCTTCTTCTACGCTGGCTGGCTCAAGGCGAGTGGGGCCTCGAGGCCGGGACTCGGGGCGGGCCGGGATTCCCAGGACTCTGCCTACCTCCCCTCTCCCCCTTCAGGTAGCCGAGCAGCTCATCAACCCCTTCGGAGAGGATGATGACGACTTTGAGACCAACTTTCTGATCGACCGCAACTTCCAGGTGAGGCTCTCTCGGTTGCGCCCACCCCGGGGCTCCCACAGCGGCCCTGGCCCCACCCCCGCCAAGACTTGCCCGGGCCCCGCCCCTGAACCATCCTGTCTGTGGTGCCGCGCTTTCCACGCCGCCCTCCCTGCCCCGCGTGTCCGCGCCCGCAGGTGTCCATGCTGGCCGTGGACGAGATGTACGACGACCTGGCCATGCTAGAGAAAGACCTGTACTGGGACGCGACCGAGGCTCGCGCCCCCTACACGGCGGCCACCGCCTTCCTGATGCAGCAGCCCTCCTTCCAGGGCTCCACCTTCGACATCACGTGAGCCCAGGGTGGGCGGGGCCTCCGGGGCGGGGCTTATGGCTCTGGGGTGTAACTGATTGAAGGGGCTAGGGGCGCCAGGACAGTGCTAAGAGCTAAACTCTGGAGATTCGGGGCTAAGACTGGGATGGGGCAGGGGTCAGGGATGGGCTCAAGGTCTGGCACCCGGCCATTAATTGGGGGCCGAACTAAGGGCTAAGGTCTATAAGGATTGGACGGGCCAGAGGCGGCACCAAAGGACACACGGCAGAGCCACAACTGAGGCCTTGAGGCGTAAGATCGAGCGTAGTCAGAGCCAGAGGATAAGGCCAGGCTCTCGGGCGAGGGGCCAAGGTCTTTGGGGATAAGCTGGACAAAGGAGTGGGTGGAGCCAGGAGAAGCAGCAGCAGCGTGCCTCGGTCGCAGCTCTGTTAATGAAGAAGAGGGGCGAGGCCGCAGCGCTGACCCGCCGTCCGCCCGGCAGGCTGGCCAAGGAGGACATGCAGTTCCAGCGGCTGGACGGCGTGGACGGGCCGCTGAGCGAGGCTCACGGCGACTTCCTGCAGCGCCTCCTGCCGGTGGGCGCGGGCGTGGGCGCGGGCGTGGTCCCAGGGGGCCTGCTGGGCCGGCGCCTGTCCCTGCTGCGCCGCAAGAACAGCTGCGTGTCCGAGGCGTCCACCGCCCCCAGCTGCGCGTGCGCCTGCGCCCCCGACGGCGCGGCCCCGGAGTGCGGCTGCGGGGACCCGCTGCTCGACACCGGCCTGCGGGAGCCGGAGCCCGAGCCCCCCGCCGGCCCCGAGCTGCCCGCCGAGCCCTTCACCCCTGTGCCCATGCCCGCGCCCCGGGGGCCGGCTCCGCCCTGGCTGCCCAGCCCCATTGGCGAGGAGGAAGAGAGTCTGGCCTGAGACCCTGGAGCCCAGGATCCGCAAGGACAGGGACCCAAGCCTCCACACCGCACGCAGGCAGCGGTCCGGGTCTGCGTAAGCCGCGCGCGGACTCCGTCCGCCCGCTTTTGACCAGTTCCCGCTCCCTGCGCGCCCGCCTTCGTGGCCCACACAGGAGCTTGGAGCGCCCCCTGTGGGCCAGGCACTGAGCTGAGGGCGGGGGATGCCGCCAGCTTCTTCGAAGAGCGGGTCCTCACCACCAGCTCTCCTCATCCGCCACCACCTGAGAGGCCTCTATCAGTGTGCTCTGCCTTCACGCCTTCCTCCACGTGGAGAGGTGAGCGCCAACCTCATTGAGTTGTGAGGATGAAATGAAATGACGGCTTTAAAGTGTTTGGTACATAATAGGTGCTCAATAAAATGTTAGTGGTTTCTACTCAAACGTAGCCTGACTTTTGTTGCCAGGCATCATGCTAAGTAAAACTTGAGAGTTCTTCCAGATTATTTGATGATGCTCTGCCCACTTCTTCCCAAACTCTGCTCTCTGAAATGCCCCATTGGTGCCCACAGCTTTACTCATTCATCAATGTACCACACGCAGTCCCAGGACCATAGCTTCCTCCTGCCAGCTTTCCTTTGATTCTGCAAGCCACACCTCCGCCCCAGCTCAGATGTCTCCTTCAGCGCTCTGGCTCTTAATTCAATCATATGCCCATTACTCCTGAGTTTACAAGTCCACCCAGGATCCCTCCCCTGGCTCTAGACCCAGAGAGCCAACTGCCTTTTTGACATCTCCATATGGGATCTCAGGGCACCTGGAATGTAACGTGCCCCCAAACCAGCTCCCTAAGGGCTCCCCAACCTGCCCCAACCTCTGTGGGCTTTGTCCTTCCAGATGGGGCCAAAACCTTCAAGTCATCCTCAACTCCTCTCTTTCCCTCCCCCCTCCACATCAACCCAGCAGCCAATCCCATCAGCTGGGTCTTCAAACTGTATCCAGAATCCAACCACCTCCCATTCCACCATGGCCCCCATCCTGGCCAGAGCCCCCAGTGTCACCCACTCACCCGGACTAGGGACCTCTGGTCTCCCCGCTCTGGTCCTGACCCCCTACAGTCTGTTCCTCCCACAGCAACCAAAGGGAGTCTATGAACACCTGAATCAGGTTACGTCCTTCCTTTGCCCAGAACCCTCCATGGCTCCCACCTCATTTAGAATAAAAGCTAAGTACTTCCCGCAGCCTACAAGGCCCTGAACAACCTCCCTTCCCTCGTCTCCTCCCATTCTTCCCTCACTCCACTGCAGCCTCACTGTCCCTCTAATCCACAAAGCAAGGTTTCATCTCGGGGCCTTTGCACATGCTATGCTGTTCCCTCTCCCTGGATCGCTCTTCCCCAGATACCTACACAGCCCCTCCCTCACTTCCTTCAGGTCTCTGCTTAAATTACGTCACTTCCGTGGTGAGGCCTCCTTTCTTGGCCTTTTATTAAAAACTGCCATCTCCCAAATCCACCTCCTGCATCCCCATCCCTTTCGTCTGCTTTACTTTTCTCTGTAGTACTTCTCGTATCAAACTTTATCCGTTTTGTTTATTGTCTGTCTCCCTTCGTTGGAATTGACAGCTTCATAAGGTAGGGAGTTTTGCCTGAAGCTTCTTCAAAAACCACCACACGCACACACCGTCACAAACATGATTGTCACCTCTGACTGGGTGCTATCAGTCACCCACACTTTAGTAAGAACACAAGCCACACCTTTCTTAAAAGCAATGGTCTGATTCCCCGGCCCATTTTCTCTCCCTCCCCTCTGTGCCCAGAGTCCAGCCAAGACAGATTGGAAGTCTTTATTATTTTTCTTCTCAAATATAAAATCACTCTCTCCCCTGGCAGTTTATTGACCCCAGGGAGAAAATCAAAAATAAGAATCACATTGCTAAAAAGAACCGGCCAGAACGGCCCATCTGCCTCCCAACCCGTCCTGCGCTTTTGTCCCATCTGGGAGAGCAAAAGACAGAGGTCACGACCTCAAGGCTCTCAAGCAGCTGGCCTGGACATGATGCTGGGCTCCATGTGAGTTGGGAAATCCAGGGTGGATTAAGCCTGACTGGCGGTGCAGGTAGCAGCACCCCGAGGTCCATCAGTGCTTGTCGGTGGGGCGCATGTTCAGGGATGCCAGGCGTCCCAGGGGTCCACGGCGAGCATTGGTGGCCAGTCGCTGCTGCGCCAGGAAGGACTGGGCATGTGCGGGTGCCCGCTCCTCCCCGGCACGCTGCTGCAGAGCCATGCCCTGGAGGGAGGGGGCGTGAATGGGGTCAAGGGAGCCCATGGCACCCCCGACACTCTAGCCATGGCGACGGTGCACTCACCATGTTATACCAGGCACTGATGAGCAGCTTCTCCTCCTGCTCCCGCTGACTTCGGCTCTTCTCAAAGTCCATCTGCCAAGGAGGCAACAGTCAAGGGCCTGGATGTGCTGGGGCAGCAGGAAGGGGACAGGACACTCACCTCCAGGTGCCGGATGCGGACCTCCCGCTCCTGGAGCTGTGTCCTCAGGGAGTAGAGCTCTGGGGGCGCCCCGCCTGGTGGCCACTGCTTGGGTTCCAGGGTCTGTATGACCTAGGGGTTGGGGAAGACACAGCCAAGGTGACCTTGACCTTGCGGGCCCCTCCACACATGGTGTGCGGAAAGTGTGACAGCCCGTGGCAATGGTGTAGATGCCTGTGACAGGATGGGGTATGACAGGTGTTGGGGTGGGGGCAGAGACGTGCAAACTGGTGGCAGGCATGAACCGACGGGAGGCGCAGGGAGGCAGCGGCCTCCGCCAGGAGCCCGTGGGGCCCGGCGTCCTCACCGTGCGTGCCTTGTCCACATAGCGGCGGTACCGCTCCTCCATGGCCCGCAAGTCCGCGTCCTTCTTCTGCAGGCTGTGCTGCAGCTCCTCGATGCGCTGCGCTGCTGGGGGAACGAGTCGGCCCCTCAGCTCCACGCCAAGCTCGGGGCGCCCCCCAACCCCATGCGGCCACGGAGGCCCACTCACTGCTGCCGTCCACGGGGGGCTCCAGCTCCTCAATGTACT